>NC_133325.1:45054346-45354346 GCF_042186555.1 Aquarana catesbeiana
GTTTGACCACTCATCATGTTTTTATTGCATTCTCCATTAGAGAGAATTTCCCTCAGTTCCTGTACTCAGTGATAACAATGAGGAAAGTGAGTTAAAGTTTCCAACAGGGAGACAGACAGAAGTAAAAATGTCACAGAGGTTCTAGCCTCCCCCTACTCTACTAAAGTAAAGAAAAGAAACAACTGAGTCAATATAAAGTAGAGTAAAGAATGTTGATGTTGGAGATTTCCCCTCCACTTCCTGTCTGGTAAAAATGTTGTCAGTAGGACAGGAAGTGAGGAGGAAATCTCTCTATCAGGGGCCCAGGGAGCAGTAAAAACCCAACAGGAGTTCTAATCCTTCCCAATTAAATTAAAAACAAAACGTAACCTTTTTTTGGCTAACATGCTTTAACAATCCCTTTTCCCCAGTGCAGGAGACACATGAAACAGAAAGTAGAGGTGCCCCGAATTTTGGTGGCGAAACCGAAACTGAAAATGCAGGATGTACTTGACCGGAAACCAAAAATGTCAGTTTTTAAAAAAAAAAAAAAAATGTATTATATTTAATTGTATTACGTTCGACTTTTTAATTATTATCATGAACATATCAGTTACATAGGTTGGACTTGATGGACTTTTTTCAACCTCACCTAACTATGTAACTATATAAAAGTCATATAAATGTTTGTCGGCCATTATTGGCACCTTTAGCGCAAGAAAAGCTCAAGAAAAATGTATCTCTTTAAATTCTATGTACAGTATCTCACAAAAGTGAGTACACCCCTCACATTTTTGTAAATATTTTTTTTTATATCTTTTCATGTGACAACACTGAAGAAATGACACTTTGCTACAATGTAAAGTAGTGAGTGTACAGCTTGTATAACAGTGTAAATTTGCTGTCCCCTCAAAATAACTCAACACACAGCCATTAATGTCTAAACCGCTGGCAACAAAAGTGAGTACACCCCTAAGTGAAAATGTCCAAACTGGGCCCAAAGTGTCAATATTTTGTGTGACCACCATTATTTTCCAGCACTGCCTTAACCCTCTTGGGCATGGAGTTCACCAGAGCTTCACAGGTTGCCACTGGAGTCCTCTTCCACTTCTCCATGACGACATCACGGAGCTGGTGGATGTTAGAGACCTTGTGCTCCTCCACCTTCCATTTGAGGATGCCCCACAGACGCTCAATAGAGTTTAGGTCTGGAGACATGCTTGGCCAGTCCATCACCTTTAACCTCAGCTTCTTTAGCAAGGCAGTGGTCCTCTTAGAGGTGTGTTTGGGGTTGTTATCATGTTGGAATACTGCCCTGTGGCCCAGTCTCCCAGTCTCTTCAGTATGTCACAGTACATGTTGGCATTCATGGTTCCCTCAATGAACTGTAGCTCCCCAGTGCCGGCAGCATTCAAGTAGCCCCAGACCATGACACTCCCACCACCATGCTTGACTGTATTCAAGACACACTTGTCTTTGTACTCCTCACCTGGTTGCCACCACACACACTTGTCACCATCTGAGCCAAATAAGTTTATCTTGGACCACAGGACATGGTTCCAGTAATCCATGTCCTTAGTCTGCTTGTCTTCAGCAAACTGCTTGTGGGCTTTCTTGTGCATCATCTTTAGAAGAGACTTCCTTCTGGGACGACAGCCATGCAGACCCCTTCAACCTCTGCAGCAATGCTGGCAGCACTCATACGTCTATTTCCCAAAGACAACCTCTGGATATGACGCTGAGCACGTGCACTCAACTTCTTTCGTCGACCATGGCCAGGCCTGTTCTTAGTGGAACCTGTCCTGTTAAACTGCTGTATGGTCTTGGTTACCGTGCTGTGGCTCAGTTTCAGGGTCTTGGCAATCTTCTTATAGCCTAGGCCATCTTTATGTAGAGCAACAATTCTTTTTTTCAGATCCTCAGAGAGTTCTTTGCCATGAGGTTTCATGTTGAACTTCCAGTGACCAGTATAAGAGAGTGAGAGCGATAACACCAAATTTAACACACCTGCTCCCAATTCACACCTGAGACCTTGTAACACTGAGTCACATGACCGGGGAGGGAAAATGGCTAATTGGGCCCAATTTGGACATTTTCACTTAGGATTGCAAGCGGTTTAGACATTAATGGCTGCGTTTTGAGTTATTTTGAGAAGACAACAAATTTACACTGTTATACAAGCTGTACATTCACTACTTTACATTCTAGCAAAGTGTCATTTCTTCAGTGTTGTCACATGAAAAGATATAATAAAATATTTACAAAAATGTGAGGGGTGTACTCACTTTTGTGAGATACTGTATGTCTTCACACGGGTCCGTTGTGCTTCCGTTGTGGTGTTTGCTGCTTGCTGTATTTTTGGTCAGAAAAAAAAAAAAAACTGCACCAAAAATGCATTGTAAATGCAGCAAGAATGCATCAATAGTGCACCTGTTATTTTTTTGATGCAGTTTGAGTTACGTGACCTATGAAAAACACACCATAAGCATGGTGAAGTCGCTGTAAAATCCCAGTAAAGTCGCATGCATTTTCGCTGCCATTATCGGCACCTTTTTCTCTTATCAGGAAAATTGCCGATAACACCATTTTCGGCTGATATATTTCGGTTGCATCTCTAACAGAAAGTATAGCATAGAGATTGTATCTATAATAACAATAAACTGGGGCGACTGAGAAGATAATAAATTGGTTATAATGAAAAGAACGTGATGAACAGATGCCTGTTCATTATGTATGAAGAACGCTCCGTTTCACTGCGTTCTGGAGTATGGAAGACCCACACTATTTGTGCATGAAATACAAGAATATTTCCATTCTGTACTATAAGATAACTGCATTAAAGTGGACCTGTTCCATGGAATAAAAGTATAAAAATTGTAACTGTCCACAATGTAATTGCATGCGAAAAGCAAACCTGAAAACGATATTTCGCACAACTTCCAGCGCCTTGGCATCGCTCATTGATCTCTGCTTAAGTAGAGGAGCAGTGTCTGGGAGATTTCCTGATTGGCCAGCTGCATCTGATCGCCGGTCTTCAAAAAACTCTTTTTTCTATTCAGTCTTGCACAACTGTGCCAGCTCCTTTCCTGTACTGAAGATGCTTAAGTGATTTGACTGCACACTCTGAGCTTCTCTTAGTGTGCATTAGAAGCTACAGCTTGTCAGAGAGATCCCACCTCATTTACTGGCTGGAAAACGTCCAGCATCATCTAGCTTATTTCTTCCTAGCCTCGCTGTCCCTGCCCCCCCCCCTCCATTCATTGGATTTCAATTCTTTCTAAAATAGAGGCTTAGCATAAAATGCGGGCATTACCTTGGGCCACTCAGCTAGAAATGTCTCTCCGTCAGACTGGCACCCACCCTTCACGGGGAGGTTGTTTTTTTTTTTCACCTTAATGTTTCTATAGCATTAAAGTAAGAAAATGCTTAGACATTAGAACCACTTTAAAGTAGAGTTCCAGTGTTTTTTGTGTTTATTAACCACTTAAGGACCGTAAGGATTTACCCCCTTAAAGACCAGGCCATTTTTTTGTGATACGGCACTGTGTCGCTTTAACTGACAATTGCGCGGTCCTGCAAGGTTGTACCCAAACAAAATTGAAGTCCTTTTTTTTCCCACAAATAGAGCTTTCTTTTGGTGGTATTTGATCACCTCTGCGGTTTTTATTTTTTGCGCTATAAACAAAAAAAAGTGTGACAATTTTGAAAAAAAAAAAAAAAACAATATTTTTTCTTTTTGCTATAATAAATATCCCCCAAAAATATATAAAAAAGCAAATTTCTTCATCAGTTTAGGCCGATATGTATTCTTCTACATATTTTTGGAAAAAAAAAAAAAAAATATATATCACAATAAGCATATACTGATTGGTTAGCGTCTACAAAATAGGGGATAGATTTATGGCATTTTTATTATTATTTTTTTATTACTAGTAATGGCGGTGATCTTTGATTTTTAGCGGGACTGCGACATTGCGGTGGACAGATCAGACACCTAACTGACATTTTTTACACTTTTTTTGGGAACCAGTGACATTATTACAGTAATAAGTACTAAAAATATGCACTTTTATTGGGACTGCGATTCGCGGGAAGGAGCCGACCTGCCGATGTACAATGACGGTGGCTGGTCGGCAAGTGGTTAAAAGTCAGCAGCTACAAAAAGTGTAGCTGCTGACTTTTAACCACTTCCCGCCGGCAGGGCGTACATGGACGTTCTCCGGATTGAGTGGTTATACCGGAAAGATATCATCCCATATCGATGATTTCAGCCAGCAATTCTGAACAAGGCAGAAGTGATCTGAGTGGCTAATTAGCCACTCGAACATTTCTGTGGGTGGCGGAAGGGGGTCTCACCTTCTCCTCCCACCGCCGCCTCTCAGGTCCCATCGTGGTGCCCGGAAGCGATGCAGCCGGTGGCAATGGCTGCCCTGTACAGAGAGGAACTGATGTCGTTCCCCTCTTTCTGTAACCCTTGAAACCGGGAGCGACGAGTAGTTTGTCACTTCTGGTTCCGCCCCTTTGTTGGCCCGCAGAGGTCAGGTAAGTAGCTGATCAGACGGATCTGTGTTTGATCAGCTACATAGGAGGCCAGAAGAGAGATTTGGGGTCCAATAGACCCCAAATCTCTCCATAAAAGAGGACCTGTCAGGGCCCATGCTATCACAAGGGATGTTGTTCATGACTTGTGATAGCAATAAAGTTAGTACAAAAAGAAAAAAAAATTATCTATATATAAAAAAATATTTTTGTATAAAATAAAAATAGATATATCTCTCTCTCTCTCTCTCTCTCTCTCTCTATATATATATATATATATATATATATATAGAGATAGAGATAGATAGATAGATAGATATTGTGACATTGGGGATTGTTCAGCTCAAGTGGATAGATGCGTTTTGGTGCAGTGAGTCCACATCAGAGAGGCATTTATAGTTAAGGGCCTGGTAGCCCATGTTTATTAAAGGAAAAAACAAAACAAAAGTCCATCCAGGAATCCCACGCAGGGGTCCAAGCTTCAATTAAACACACAAAATCCAAATGAAAATGCTAGCCCACCTGGCTACTCTTCAGCAGTATTGCTGCTATAGGGAACAGGCCCCTCAAACAAGCTGCTTGGATGCACACAGTCCTAGGCTCCTTGGACGCACACAGCTTCAAGAGCTTTAATGCACACAGCTTCTGGCTCCTTGGACGCACACAGCTTTGAAGCCCTTCAACGCACACAGCATCCATTCTCACACAGAGACACTTACTAGCAGCCACTGCTCCAACTTCACCTTCCTCCACTCTCTGCTTTCACTAGCCCCTCGTTATATGGGATGTGTGCACCTGCACACACTCTGCTGGCTGTCCACAAGACCCGGACACAGGGTTGGAGATCCCGTCCCGCCCAAGACTCTGAAGGATCTCCACATTACAGAGCCCTATAAGGAACTAACAAAACCTGGAGAAAACTGCCAGAGCAGTTTTCTCCATTTCAAATGTACACTCTGTAGCTCTGCATTCAGCCAATATGCAGACTCTGTGTCCACTTTAACCCCATTTTCATAGGGACAGAGCCTTGCTCTGCCACAATATATATATAAAAAGTTCAAAGGGTGAGGTGCACAACGGTCTTAGCGAAAATGTGCAAGCAATCTGGCCTTCCCAAGGGCCAAATATATATATATATATATATATATATATATATATATATATATATATATATATATATATATATATTATCTATATGTACAGTTGTATTAATAAGTTTACATACCCTGGCAGACTTTATGATTGTTTGGCCATTTTTCAGAGAATATGAATGATAACACAAAAACTTTTCTTTCATTCATGGTTAGTGTTTGGCTGAAGCCATTTATTATCAATCAACTGTGTTTACTCTTTTTAAATCATAATCACAACAGGAACTAGCCAAATGACCCTGATCAAAAGTTTACATACCCCAGTTCTTAATATCGTGTATTGCCCCCTTTAACATCAATGACAGCTTGAAGTCTTTTGTGGTATTTGTGGATGAGGCTCTTTATCTTCTCAGATGGTAAAGCTGCCCATTCCTCTTGGCAAAAAGCCTCCAGTTCCTGTAAATTCTTGGTCTGTTTTGCATGAACTGCACGTTTGAGATCTCCCCAGAGTGGCTCAATGATATTAAGGTCAGGAGACTGAGATGGCCACTCCAGAACCTTCACTTTATTCTGCTGTAGCCAATGACAGGTCGACTTGGCCTTGTGTTTTGTATCATTGTCATGTTGAAATGTCCAAGTACGTCCCATGCGCAGCTTCCTGGCTGATGAATGCAAATGTTCCTCCAGTATTTTTTGATAACATACTGCGGTCATCTTGCCATCAATTTTGACCGAATTTCATGTGCCTTTGTAGCTCACACATCCCCAAAACACCAGTGATCCACCTCCGTGTTTCACAGTTTGAATGGTGTACCTTTCATCATAGGCCTTGTTGACTCCTCTCCAAATGTATTATTTATGGTTGTGGCCAAAAAGCTTAATTTTGGTCTCATCACTCCAAATGACTTTGTGCCAGAAGGTTTGAGGCTTGTCTCTGTGCTGTTTGGCGTATTGTAAGCCCCGGTTCACACAGGGGCGGCACGACTTGCAGGTCGCCTCACTGAGGCGACCTGCACATGACTGCCACGGCGACTTGCAAAACGACTTCTGTATAGAAGTCTATGCAAGTCGCCCCAAGTCGCCCCCAAAGTAGTACAGGAACCTTTTTCTAAGTCGGAGCGACTTGCGTCGCTCCTATTAGAACGGTTCCATTGTACAGAACGGGAGGCGACTTGTCAGGCGGCTAGGTCGCCTGACAAGTAGCCCCTGTGTGAACCGGCACTAAGGGGGATAATTTGTGGCATTTGCCTAGTAATGGCTTTCTTCTGGTGACTCAACCATGCAGCCCATCTTTCTTCAAGTGCCTCCTTATTGTGCATCTTGAAACAGCCACACCACATGTTTTCAGAGAGTCCTGTATTATTTCACCTGAAGTTATTTGTGGGTTTTTCTTTGCATCCCGAACAATTTTCCTGGCAGTTGTGGCTGAAATTTTAGTTGGTCTACCTGACCGTGGTTTGGTTTCAACAGAACCCCTCATTTTCCACTTCTTGATTAGAGTTCGAACACTGCTGATTGTCATTCTAAATTCCTTGGATATCTCTGTATATCCCTTTCCTGTTTTATACAGTCCAACTACCTTTTCCCGTAGATCCTTTGACAATTCTTTTGCTTTCCCCATGACTCAGAATCCAGAAACGTCAGTGCAGCACTGGATGAAAGATGCAAGGGTCTGTCAGGAGTCCAGAAACTCATTGACTTTTTATACACACACTAATTTACATTTTTTAAAAGAATTTTTATTGACTTTATATAATTTTCACTAACCACCAATGTAAGGAGCATTCTTCCAACTGATCACCAATGTAAGGAGCATTCTTCTCACTGATCACCAATGTAAGGAACATTCTTCCCACTGATCACCAATGTAAGGAACATTCTTTCTGCTGACCACCAATGTAAGGAACATTCTTTCTGCTGACCACCAATGTAAGGGATGTTCTTTCCGCCGAAGTGTACATATATCAGTGTTGTATATAAGGAATAGCACTCTGTATACAGATATCAGTGTTAGGGAAAAGCACTCAGTGTATAGATGTCAGTGTAACACATAGGGAATAGCACTAAGTGCTAGTCCCTATATATAACTGACATCTAGACTATACACTTTTCCCTAACACTGATATCTGTATACTGAGTGGCACTCAGTGTACAGATATCAGTGTACTAGGGGTAGGGAATAGCACCTGGTCAAGAAGGAACACTCAGTCAGCCTGGCTGGTGATTATAGACAGACACTAAACTGCTGTGATTACTGCTGTGATTACACACTGACCTGCTGCTGCACACAAGGCAGGTCAGGTGGCTATCCCCGACATGACTGTATGCACACAACAAAAAATGCTTTTTATAAAAAGAGTCATGCATACTACATCAGTAGGCCAGGAGTGTTTCATCAATTGCATCTATCTGTGCTTCTCCCAAAGAAGCAACACTCTCCTCACGAAACGCGTCGAGACCTAGTACAGCTATTCCAGACTACTGACAGTCATCTTTGTGACACATCCAGGTCTCATGGAAATGGTGATTACATGGATGCAACATTTACCAATATAATGACATTTAATATATTTTTTTCTTTCACATATTTCCTTCACATGTTGTTTTTAAATGTGCATTGAATGAATCATTTATATATTTTACTTGGTATGTTTTGAGGTGTGCTCTTTAACCACTTGCCAACCGCGCCATAGCCAAATGATGGCTACAGCACAGCTCGATAACTCTGGGAGGGCGTACTATGACTTCTTCCCAGAATCGCGCCGTTCCGCTGAATCGCACACTTGCATTCGACGTTCCGCTGAAATGTGCCCAGGGATGCGCCGGAGTGCCGCTCTACCGCGCATGTGCGTAGGAAGGCGGCAATATTGGCAAGGCTGGTACTTGTTTCTTTCCTGACAGGTGCACACCCGGGAATTTCCATCTGACAGTGGCCGTTTATCACGTGATCGCTCCGTCAAATGAAGGAGCGATCACTTGTAAACAAACCGACAACATGTCCGGTTCCTCTTTCCCCTCTGTGTACTGATCGCTACAGTGTGAGGGGAGAGAAAGGGGGCTGCAGCGCTGTGTGTAGTGCCCACAGCGCTGATTTGTGCCCATTGCAGCCTCATCCAGCCATCCATCCATCCATCCATCCATGCTCAGGTAGCCATCCATAGTCAGCCAGCCATCCATACTCAGCCATCCATGCTCAGCCATCTATCCCTAATCAGCAATACTCATCCATGCTCAGCCATCCATTCATGCTCAGCCATCTATCCATACCCAGCAATACTCATCCATCCATCCATGCTCAGCCATCCCATCCACCCCCATCCATACTCAGCCATACCCAGCCGTACCTGGCCGTACTCAGCCATACTCATTCATGCTCAGTCATCCCATCCATACTCAGCCATCCCCATCCACAGCTCATCCATCCCCATCCACGGCTCATCCATCCCCATTCATCCTCATCCATACCACATCAGTTATCATCCATGCCACTAGAGTGCCTCACAAAAGTGTAGTAGGTAGTCAAATTAGATTTGATATTTATGCCCCTAGAACACCTGATGGTGCTCCTTGCATGTTGGGCCTCTCTATGTGGCCAGGCTGTGGAAAAGTCTCCCACATGTGGTATTGCCGTACTCAGGAGGAGCAGGAGAATCTATTTTGGGGTGTAATTTTTGGTATGTACAAGCTATGTGTTAGAAATATTGTATAAATGGACAACTTTTACACATTTTCCAAAAACTTGTAGAAAAAAATGACATGTTCAAAAGACTCATTATGCCTCATAGATTATACATTGGGGTTGTTTTCTTTCCAAAATGGGGTCATTTTTGGGGCGTTACCATTGTACTGGTGCTCCAGGGCCTTCAAAAGTTTAAGAGGCATTCAAGAAATGAGATGTGTAATTTATGCTCCAAGAACACCTGATGGTGCTCCCTGCATGTTGGGCCTCTGTATGTGGCCAGGCTGTGTAAAAGTCTCACACATGTGGTATCGCCATACTCAGGAAAAGTAGCAGAATGTGTTTTGGGGTGTAATTTGTGGTATGCATATACTGTGTGTGAGAAATAACCTGCTAATATGACAATTTTGTGGAAAAAAAAAAGAAAAAAAATCTTGATTTTGCAAAGAATTGTGGGAAAAAATTACAACTTCAAAAAACTCACCATGCCTCTTACTTAATACCTTGAAATGTGTACTTTCCAAAAAAGGGTCATTTGGGGGGTATTTGTACTTTCTTGGTTTGTTAGGGTCTCAAGAAATGAGATAGGCCGTCAGTACTTTAGGTGTGATCAATTTTCAAAGATAGGCCCCATAGCTTGTGGACTCTATAACTTTCACAAAGACCAAATAATATACAGTGATTTGGGTTATTTTTACCAAAGATATGTAGCAGTATAAATTTTGGCCAAAATTTATGAAGAAAAAATACTAATTTGTAAAACTTTATAACAGAAACAAAGAAAAATGCATTTTTTTTACAGAATTTTCGGTCTTTTTTCTTTTATAGCGCAAAAAATAAAAAACCCAGTGGTGATCCTCATGGCTCCATGATCGCTCTGTAATTCCTATATGAGATTCCTCTCATATAGCCGCATCAACTGCAGGCAGGGATGACATAGCTCACTGCCTCCACGGTGCATAAACTTCCCCTATCCTGCATGATAAGCTTTGGGCACATCCAGGGGCGGACTGAGCCGCTCATGGGACCCCCCTGACCCCGGGCACTCGGGCACTGCCCAAGTGCCTGAATGGTCAGTCCGCCCCTGTTCATGTGTAATTATGTGACACAGATGCTGAAAAACTGTGCCAGTCTTCAAGATAAAGCAGCCATGTAGCATGGAGAACAATTAAGAGCCAAGAGCTATCTGCATAGAAGAAGATTAACTAACAGGAAGTCAGTTGTCATTATAATGGCTCGAATCGGGGCTTTTTTCTATTACACAGAGCTTGTATCTTATCCATGGCATTCCTTTTGTTTAAAGCTGAATTCAAAAGTTCAGCTCCTTTGTAAAAAAGGAAGGCATGCTGTGGATGAGATTTACTAAAACTGGTGCACTCAGAATCTGGTGAAGCTGTGAATCGTAACCAATCAACTTCTAACTTCAACTTGTTCAAATAAGCTTTTGACAATAAAACCTGGAAGCTGACTGGTGTGCACCAGTTCTAGCAAATCTCCCCCTATGAGTTAAGTCCAGCGAGGTGCATGACACCTCCTGGGTTTAGCTCTATTATTTATATCTGACAGCTTCATAGTACTCCCAGAAGACAGCTATCGCTGTAGTTCTGGGAGATCAACACTGATCCTTCTGAGCTCTGCATCTTGAATAGGAGAGTCGCTGCAGTTGCTATGCCCACACCTCCTCTATTCCTGCCCATTCACAGAAGCCTTTATATTATGTGAACACATTCACAAAATACAGAGGCTTCCCTGAATGGGCAGCAGAGGGGCGGGGCAGACATAGCTGCTCTGTGTGCCTTTCTCCTCTCTGTCAGCCCCGAGTGTCTGAGTGTAATTCCCGGTAGAGCAATACAATAAACCTGTCAGATATCAATAGAAATAAGCTCCTTGGACTGGAACTCAGAAGGCCCCTGATTTCATGGAACGCAGCTTTAAAGGGTAAGTTCATCTTTACAGAAAATGTGTAAGATGAACTTTACACTGAAACCCCTCCCCATCGCCCTACCCCCCCCCGGTCCTGCTGTATGAGTGTCCCACCCACTTTTCGCATTGCTGACAAGACAGGCTAGACGGATTCTGATTACTCAGCGCCATCAATGTGATGGTGCTGACCAATTAGAATGCCTCTTGTTTGTACACACTGAACGGTATGGATAGGCGATTAAGCTGCAGGGATTCCCTGAACCGGTGAAGTAGCTCCTCGGTGCAGGTCTGGAGGGGGGGGGGGGGGTCCAGTGTAAATTTACCTTACATTTAAGGAAGCTTGCTAAGAGACATGAGAGATGCTTCTCCTAGGAAAGCTGCTGGCCTAGCTGTCATGCTGGCTCACTGGCTTTTGAGTTATAACCTAGAACAAGCATGCAGGTATTGAACCTTTGGATCTCCACACTTGTTCCAGATCTATAATGAAGCCCCTGAATCACCATGGAAGACAACTAGCAAATTCACAGGGACAGGCCTTTCTATTTTTCTGTCACCTGTTTTACTTTAGAAGAAGAGACTAATATACCGTATGTAGAGCAGGGAAGGGGTTAGCACCTCTGTCCCCTGTAGACTAAATTTTATCTTAATTCCGGTCTTGGTGACATGAGGGGAGGGGGATTATCATCAATGACAATACAGCAAAAAAATAAATAATATAATAAACCTTCCTATATCCAAAAAGATAATTAATTGTTTTGGCTGGATTTCAACTCTTTTAACTATGCATTCGCGTTCCATAACAGGTTCCAGATCATCTGCACAGGGACGGATCGAGTAGCTCGTCACAACTTGTCGCCTGCCAGATAATTCCCATAAACGGCGACCACGCTGTCAGCATCCCAAACCGCTACCATCGTCTGATGGAGTTCATATCAAGCAACATTATAAACACCAGATGCAAGCTCTCTGCGCAGTCTTCTCACAAAGGCTTCTGGGATCTGACAGATTCTGAGAGCAGCTATAGGGGGTTATTTACGAAAGGAAAACCACTTTGCAATACAAGTGCAAACTACAAGTGCAAAGTGCACTTGAAATTGCACTGAAAGTGCACTTGGAAGTGCAGTCGCTGTAGATCCGAGGGGGACATGCAAGGAAAATAAAAAACAGCATTTTAGCTTGCACATGATTGGATGATAAAATCAGCAGAGCTTCCCCTTATTTCAGATCTACCCCTCAGATTTACAGCAACTGCACTTCCAAGTGCACTTTCAGTGCAATTTCAAGTGCACTTGTAGTGCAAAGTGGATTTGCATTCGGTAAATAACCCCCATAGTCTCCTTCAAAGTGCGAACCAGTTTGCAGATTACTGGCCTAGCCTCCTCACCCACACTGAACACATCAGCAGAAACTCCATCCTGCAGTCCCAGCCCAAGTCAGACAAACAAGGCCAAGGGGCAGTCTCGTGAGGGGGGAACATAAATTCAAAAGAAAGTGTCGTCCTTGCCCAGGTCAATGCAAAACCTACAGATCATAAAGTCATAGTTAAAGATCACCTCTGCATTCCAAAGAACTGTCCTCTGAGGGGTTAAAAATGCTTTAGAGAATATAGTTAAGCCCCGCACTAATACATGTGTCTACAATCAGTGCTCATCACATGCAAACCGCCTATCCTCATGGGTGAGCTGTCGGCATCACCGCCATCTGCAAAATGTTTGTAATTCAAGCAGTTACGGGTGCCAAGACTGTTCAGCCTGCCTCAAGCGTTTTCCTTCCCAAAAGACGCACACAGCTGAAAGCCATCAAGACGAAAATGGAACTTGGGATGAATTCCCGTTCTCTGAAAGCCTCAGTGAGTTTATAGCAAGACCTGAGAACTCGGAAGAGGAAAGATTTAACTTTAGCGTCAAAGAGAGTAAGTTTATAGTCAGCAACAAAAAGGAAGAGTTTTATGAAGGCCAATCCAAAACTGCTCATGACCTCAATAAAACCTTATTAGCATCATCTAGTAAGAAAATCAAAATCAAAACACCTACAAAGACCAGAGCGCCACACTGCTTGGGGGGACACCAGATCTAACGCCATTGCATCAAAAGAGCGATCTGAAATTATTCAAAGGGACAATCCTAAAGAGGCCTTGGCTAGTCCTGCATCAGAAAACCTTCAAGGACTTTTAGAGAAACATTTTATATGTGACTTCTTATCGAAAGACTCAGTTATTAGTGTAGCCAGTGCAGTGAATTCTCACCACGCCACCTTTTTACAGATGAATGAAAACGCACTTTATATAGTTGCAGATGGTAAAAGAAACTTATGCCGCGTACACACGATCGGAAATGCCGCCAGCAAAACTCTGATGAGAGCTTTTTGTCGGAAAATGCGACCGTGTGTATGCTCCATCGGTCTTTTGCTGGCGGAATTCCAGCCAGCAAAAGGATTGAGAGCATGTTCTCTATTTTTCGGTCGGGAAAAGTTCCTATCCGAAAACAGGTTCGTCTGTATGCAATTCGGAAGTGCAAAAAATCACGCATGCTTGGAAACAATTTTATGCATGCTCAAAGCATTGAACTTTATTTTCTCGGCTCGTCGTAGTGTTGTACGTCACCGCATTCTTTGCGGTCGGAAGTTCAGAGAGCTTTTGTGTTACCGTGTATATGCAAAGCAAGCTTGAGCAGAATTCTGTCGGAAAAAGCATCCAAGTTTTTTTTCCGATCTTGTGTACGCAGCATTAGAAATAAACACTATAGATAAAAACATAAACAAGTATATCCTTTCTGTAGGGCATTATAGCTCTTCTCATTAAAGAGACAGGAGATGTAGATTATGAGAGCAAATCGGAAACTAATGCCACGTACACACGACCGGTTTAGCCATTGTAATAAACTCCAACGGTTTCTACGACGGAACTCCGACAGAATTCCATTCAAGCGGTTTTGTCTACACACGGTCAACCCAAAGTCCGACCAAAGTCTGACTGTCCAGAACGCAGTGATGTACAACACTTACGACGGGACTAGAAAAAGGAAGTTCAATAGCCAGTAGCTAATAGCTTCCGTTTCGTACTTTGCTTTAGAGCATGTGTCTTTTTTGGTTTGTCGGACCAGCATACAGACGATTGGTTTTACCGATAGGAATTAGGTCCGTCAGAAAGATTTAGAACATGTTCTATTTCTAGGTCCATCAGATTTTTCGATAAAAAAAGTCCGATGAGGCATACACACGATCGGTATATACGATGAAAATCTTCCGTCTGACTTTTTCTGTCAGACAGTCTGCTCGTGTGTACGCGGCATAAGACTTTGATTCTTTAAGGTCTGACAACCTGGAACCAACTAATGCAAGTCCCGGAAGCTACAATGCTTCTTCCGATCTCTTTGATGACGTGGAAGAAATCTCAGGAGAAACACTACAGTCAAAACATACAAAATCCCTCAAAAGAACACATGCGAAGGAGGTTAGAAGCTTAAAGACTCCTCCACTCCAATACTAAGACCACTCTTATGCCGCGTACACGTGATTGGAAATTCGGCCAGCAAAAGACCAATGAGATCTTTTGGTCAGAAAATGCGACCGCGTGTATGCTCCATTGGACTTTTGCTGGCCGAATTCCCGCCAGCAAAAGATTGAGAGCAGGTTCTCAATTTTTAGGTCGGAAAAAGTTCCTATCCGAAAATGCAATCTTCTGTACAAATTCCGATGCGCAAAATTCCTACGCATGCTCGGAAACAATGCGACGCATGCTCAGAGGCATTGAACTTCATTTTCTCGGCTCATCGTAGTGTTGTACGTCACCGCATTCTTAACGGTTGAAAGTTCAGAGAACTTATGTGTGACCATGTGTATGCAAGGCAAGCTTGAGTGGAATTACGTCGGAAAAACCATCCAAGTTTTTTCCGACAGAAAATCCACTCGTGTGTACGCGGCATCAGGCTGGGTTCACACTGCAGACGGATGCGGCTGACAGCAGGGGTCCAGTGCGTCCCTGTTCTCCATTTCAGTGATGAATCAGACTCAAATTTTTGGCTGAATTCGGACCTGAAACTGAGCCAAAGACGCACAGGACTTCTGTGCAATTCGCTCCGCGGCCGCTCCGGCAATGTGTGAACCAGCTCTCAATCTCACAATCTCCTGTCATGCAAACTGGATGCACGGAGATCCGCATCCCATTCGCACTAGTGTGAACCCAGCCTTAGAGTCCAGTTTTCTTACTGAAGATGGTTGTATCCTCAGTGACCCCAGATCATCCGTTCTTTCCAGGAGACCAAGTAATTCTCTTACAAATTTCATGTGCAAGAAAATTAAACAGTCGCTGTCAAGAACCAGTGCAAAAGTGTATTGCACAATTTCTGATAATTTACATCTCTGCTCCCCGGTCTTCCCTTTGTTCTCAGAGATGTCATGGTGTCAAGTCTAATGCCCCGTACACACGGTCGGACATTGATCGGACATTCCGACAACAAAATCCTAGGATTTTTTCCGACGGATGTTGGCTCAAACTTGTCTTGCATACACACGGTCACACAAAGTTGTCTGAAAATCCGATCGTTCTGAACGCGGTGACGTAAAGCACGTGCGTTGGGACTATAAACGGGGCAGTAGCCAATAGCTTTCATCTCTTTATTTATTCTGAGCATGCGTGGCACTTTGTCCGTCGGATTTGTGTACACACGATCGGAATTTCCGACAACGGATTTTGTTGTCGGAAAATTTTATATCCTGCTCTCGAACTTTGTGTGTCGGACAATCCGATGGAAAATGTGTGATGGAGCCTACACACGGTCAGAATTTCCGACAACAAGGTCCTATCACACATTTTCCGTCTGAAAATCCAACCGTGTGTACGGGGCATTACAGAGAAGAAACACACTGGTCATTAAATCAGGAAAAAAGAAATGGATATTGGAAGACAAAGAGAACAGTCAAACGTTTCCAAGGAAAAGGACACTCTTCAGGGGCGTCTGTTTTAATGGTTAGATGCATTGTTTGTAGGTAAACGATACTATTTAGTAAATGAATTGTAAGGCCAAGTTGTTTTTTATTTATTTTTTTCTCCCAAATATGTTGAAAAAGTAAACTGTTTCAATTTCCATGGAATGCACTTATTTTTTCACATTACTGTGTGTGTGTGTACACATACATGCATACATACATACACACACACACACACACACACACACAGTATCTCACAAGTGAGTACACTCCTCACATTTTTGTAAATATTTTATTCTATCTTTTCATGTGACAACACTGAAGAAATGACACTTTGCTACAATGTAAAGTAGTGAGTGTACAGCTTGTATAACAGTGTAAATTTGCTGTCCTCTCAAAATAACTCAACACACAGCCATTAATGTCTAAACCACTGGCAACAAAAGTGAGTACACCCCTAAGTGAAAATGTCCAAATTGGGCCCAAAGTGTCAATATTTTGTGTTGCCACCACTGTTTTCCAGCACTGCCTTAAAGGGGTTGTAAAGGTAAATTTATTTTTTTTTTTAAATAACAAACATGTTATACTTACCTTCACTGTGCAGCTCGTTCTGCACAGAGTGGCCCCGAACCTGCTCTTCCGGGGTCCCTCGACGGCTGTCTCAGCTCCTCCCCGCAATAACTAACCACCTTAATGCGAGCTCTCTCGCATGGTGGTTAGTTATTGCGGGCGCGCTCCCGTGATACAGCCGGCGGCTATAGCCGCTCGCTGTATCACTCGGCCCCGCCCCCCGGCGCGCCGCGTCATTGGCTGTGATTGACAGGAGCGTGAGCCAATGGCTGCTCTGCTTTCAATCCATCCACTATAGCCAATCAGCGACCAGGCTGATCGGCTGAATGGAGGTCGGGAGCGAGCGGCCGAGTTTCGAGGTGTCTGGTAAGTAAAACAGGGGGCTGAGGGCGGCGGTATTTTCAAAAGTTTTGTCACCTTAATGCATAGAATGCATTAAGGTGAAGAAATTCATACCTTTACAACCCCTTTAACCCTCTTGGGCATGGAGTTCACCAGAGCTTCACAGTTTGCCACCGGAGTCCTCTTCTACTCCTCCATGATGACATCACGGAGCTGGTGGATGTTAGAGACCTTGCGGACCTCCATCTTCCATTTGAGGATGTCCCACAGATGCTCAATAGGGTTTAGGTCTGGAGACATGCTTGGCCAGTCCATCACCTTTACCTTCAGCTTCTTTAGCAAGGCAGTGGTCATCTTGGAGGTGTGTTTGTGGTCGTTATCATGATGGAATACTGCTCTGCGGCCCAGTCTCTGAAGGCAGAGGATCATGCTCTGCTTCAGTATGTCACAGTACATGTTGGCATTCTCAATACTGAGGATAGATTAAGGCTCCCATACTGGAGACAGAAGGTCTCCCCCAGGGGTCAGAGGTGTCCAAGCCAGGAGTCGGGAGACAGGAGGCCTCGTTCCAGGAGTCAGAGGGGCTCCTGTCAGGGTTATCTAGCTATATTTGGGAGTTTTTCAATGAGGTTTTCCCTCTAAAACGCCATTTCGTTCCTCCTGGCTACCTATTGATACAGGGTAGGTGAAAGTGGATTAATCAGGTCTTATTTGGTATCATGTGTTTTTTCCAAGTTTAAACCATGATATCTTTCTAAAAGCCCAATTAAGGGGTATATCCCCTCTGTGACATACTGATGCTTTGCTAGAACTGTTTTCTCGGGGGTCTTGACAGTCCTTTGGAGTGGTGCTTGTACTCGGGGTGATGATCTGATTGTCAGATGATCTATGTAAACGTTTGTATATATATTTTGTATATTTTGTATTGAATTTCATATAATTCCTCCTTCCCATACTCCACAATTGCCATTTCCCTTATCAGGCTAGGGCTGAGTTTTGACTTTCCCTGTGGATCCATCCGCAGTACAGCCTTTACAGCACTACAGTTTCAGAGGTTCCAATCCGGTTATCATTCTGGCTCCCGAGCTGTCCGAAGCAGCAGGACTACAATGCCCATTTAGATCCTCTGTAACAGGGGGTCATGGGGTTCCAGTAAGCGGCCAGGCACTTCATTTATGGTGGTGGACCCACACATCTGGGATTTCATTTAAATTGGACACTTTTTGGCATTTCCACGGCACTTGTAGGGTGTTTTTTGTATATGGACTTCCCTTTTTTTACACTTTTTCTAAAATAAGATATTTTTTCCCTTTTTTATATATACTGCAATCCTTCACAGTTTCTATGTACGAATTTGATTTGTTATTGAATATATTTCTTTTAAGGGGAAGTGGGATCAATCTCCCAACCTAGTATTCAGTTTGCCACACTTACCATATGTTTATATAATATTTATTCAAATATAGGCTGAGTACTCCTTTTCAGTCATACACATGTTAGTTTTTGTTTTGAGCGCGAGTCAATATTTTTCTCACTTGATTTCTGTGTGTTTGTGTCACATATAGGACTCTGCAGCATACATGGTTAACATTATTTATTTTTGATGCGCAGTTATTTATTCATTTTTTCATATATTTTGTATAACCTTAGACCTTATGGTCTCTATAAATGAATTGTTTAAATGACCTTTCTGTTGATTAAATATACTTAATATTTTTTTCTGCTTATTTGTAGTGATAGTGTACATAAAGGTGTACAATAAGCTCCTGAAGAAGCCAGTTTGATGGTGAAACATGTAGAGCCGCAAATCCTTTGTACCTCGATCATATGAACGTTTATTTGTTGTTTTTAACATTTTTAATGTTTATATTATACCCCTTCCCTGCCACTGTCATTTATACAGTAATCAGTGCATTTTTATAGCACTGATTGCTGTATAAATGACAATGGTCCCAAAATAGTGTCAAAAGTGTCCGATGTGTCCGCCATAATGTTGCAGTCATGATAAAAATCACAGATCGCTAGATCATTACTAATAAGAAAAAATAATAATAAAAATGCCATAAAGCTATCCCCTATTTTGTAGACGCTATAATTTTTGCGCAAACCAATCAGTGTAGGCTTATTGTGATTTTTTTTACCAAAAATATGTAGAAGAATAAATGATGAACTGATATTCATATATAACGTTGTAAAACTATCCTTGTGAAAAAATAAAGAATTTATAAAAGAAAAAAAAAAATAGATATCGGCCTAAACTGAGGAAAAAAAATAGTTTTTTATATATTTTTGTGGGATAGTTATTATAGCAAAAGTAAAAAATATAGCTTTTTTTTCAAAATTGTCGCTATTTTGTTTTGTTTATAGCCCAAAAAATAAAAACCGCAGAGGTGATCAAATACCACCAAAAGAAAGCTCTATTTGTGGGAAAAAAAGGATGTCAATTTTGTTTGGGTGCAAAGTCGCGGTCAGTTAAAGCGACGCAGTGACGAATCGCAAAAAGTGCTCTGGTCAGGAAGGGGGTAAAATCTTCTGGGGCTGAAGCGGTTCAACTCCCATTCCCCTATTTCTTTATACATATGGAGATTTTTAAGTACCGTAGTTTGTCGCCATTCCACGAGCATGCGCAATTTCAAAGCATGACATATTAGGTATCTATTTACTTGGCGTAACATCATCTTTAACATTATACAAAAAAAATTTGGCTAAATTTACTGTTTTTTTTTAAATTCATGAAATTGAATCAATTAATTGAAAACAAATCCTGTGATGTCACCGCTGTCCCCGCTGGCTGGAAGCGTCCATCTTCAGCCCTCTTCCTTCCGGAGCCGCGGACTCCGGCTCTGTGACTGGCCGGAGTCGCTTGACGTCACTCCTGCGCATGCGTGCTGGAGCTGCCAGTCACGTCACGATCCCTTTAGAAACGGCACGATCGTGCCATCTCTAAAGTGCGCATGCGCCCCCTCTTCCTTCCCGGGCCGCGGACTCCGGCTCTCTGTGACTGGCCGGAGTCGCTTGACGTCACTCCCGCGCATGCGTGCGGGAGCTGCCAGTCACGTCACGATCCCTTTAGAAACGGCACGATCGTGCCATCTCTAAAGTGCGCATGCGCCGATGACGTCAGCGCAAGCGTATATTGTAAATATCTCCTAAACCGTGCAGGTTTAGGAGATATTTCCAGCACCTACAGGTAAGCCTTATTTATAGGCTTACCTGTAAGTAAAAGTGGTTGTACAGGGTTTACAACCACTTTAAATAGACTGTAGTGCAAATCTCCAATATGCAAAAAGCACTAAAAATGCAGAGGTGTGAATCAGGCCTAAGACGGGAAGTTCCTCTCCCGCTCATGGAACAAAATTGAGATGGGGTGAGCATTACTCAGCCATTCACAGAAAGCTTTGTATGCTATGAATAAATACAAATCTTCCTCTGTTTGGCTGAGGCAGATGGATGATGTCATGATCTCCACCTCTGCCAATCAGAGGAGGTTTTGTATTCATTCAAACAAATACAAAGCTCCCTGTGAATGGCTGAGCAGCGCTCAGCCTTACTTACATAGCTACATAGTAGGTGAGGTTGAAAAAAAGACACAAGTCCATCAAGTCCAACCTATGTGTGTGTGATTATATGTCAGTGTCACTTGATTTTTTTTTTCAGGAACAGAAGGGGTACTTCCCATCCCGCTGCTGGAACACAGTGCTGTATACTGTGGATTTAAACTGAGGTTCCATTCAGCACTCCCAGCTGCTGCATCTGTTAGTCAAGTAAAGAATTCATTTGGACCAGCTTGGTGCACACTAACTATTTCACCGATTTCTGCCCGCCGGCCGTCAAATGACGGCTGGGCAGCACGGCTCTCGTTCTGGGTGGACGTCATATGACGGCCCTCCAGAAGGACCGCTCTTGCGCTCCCGTGGGGGCGCGCATCGCAGCAATCAGTGGTGCGGTGTGTCAGTCTGACACACAGCTGCACCGATCTCGGTAAAGAGCCTCTGACGGAGGCTCTTTACCACGTGATCAGCCATGTCCAATCACGCTTGATCACGATGTAAACAGGAAGAGCCGTTGATCGGCTTTTCCTCACTCGTGTCTGACAGACGTGAGTAGAGAAGAGCCGATCGGCTGCTCTCCTGACAGGGGGGGTCTGTGCTGATTGTTTATCAGTATAGCCCCCCCTCGGATGCCCACCCAGGACCACCAGGATGCCACAGGACCACCAGGGATGCCACCACACTGGACCACCAGGTATGCCACCCTAGACCACCAGAGAAATGCCAATCAATGCCCAGGCAGCTGCCAATCAGTGCCCATCCCCAATGCCTGCCAGTGCCATCAGTGATGCCTATCAGTGTCGCATTTCAGTGCCACATATCAGTGCCCAGCAGTGCCGCCTATCAGTGCCACCCATAAGTACCCATCAGTGCAGCCTTTCAGTGCCCAGTGTCACCTATCAGTGCCCACCAGTGCCACCCATGAGTGCCCATCAGTGCTGCCTATCAATGCCTACCAGTGCTGCATACCAGTGCCACCCATCAGTGCCGCCTACCAGTGCCCATCAGTGCCGCCTATCAGTGCCTGTCAGTGCCCTTCAGTGCCACCTCATTGGTGCCACCTCATCGGTGCCGCCTTATCAGTGCCCATCAGTGAAGGAGAAAACTTACTTATTTACAAAATTTTATAACAGAAACAAAAGAAAAACTTTTTTTTTTCCTAAATTTTCGGTCTTTTTTTATGTGTTTAGCAAAAAATAAAAAACTCAGAGGTGATCAAAAGAAAGCTCTATTTGTGGGAAAAAAATGATAAAAATTCTGTTTGGGTACAGCATAGCATGACCGCGCAATTGTCATTTAAACAGCGACCGCGCTGAAAGCTGAAAATTGGCCTGGGCAGGAAGGGGGTGTAAGTGCCCGGTATTGAAGTAGTTAAAGTTCACTGAAACCATCTGAGCCGTTGGAAAAAAGCGCAGCGGAAGATTGATGAGGTCATCCTTATGCTCCCCCCTCTTGCAAGCAAAAAAAGCCCCGATTGATTCAGCTTGCTGCCCATCGCCTTGGACTAATTGCTTATGAATGTTGTGTCACTGTCCAGGAACAAGCACAAGTGAAGTCAGTGCAAAGGAGAACTGACAAAAAGTATTGAAACAAGCGGATTAGTATAGAAGCTTGAAAAGTAGCTTTTCTTTTTTTTTTTTTTTTTTTTTTTAGAGGTCAGCAATGGCAGCTTTTAGTATATGTTTTATCACAAGCATTTCTATAGCGCCATTAATTTATGCAGTGCTTTACCTACTATAGAACACGTGTGTCGAACACAAGGCCCACACAGGGCTGGTGCAAGGATTTTTGACATCCTAGGCGAATCCTCATTTTGCCGCCCCTGACCCCACCCCTTTGTCCTGCCCATGTGACAGGAGCCAGCGTTATACAGGAAGCATCAGCTCTGATTCCTCTAGTGCCAGCTCCGTTCTTCACACTGATGCTCGGGGATGGTGAGTCGGGAACCCGCAATCTGGGCTTTTCGACCCACCATCTCAGAGCAGGAGGTGGTGAGCCACATCAGAGGGCCAGCAGTTGGGCACCCCTGCTGTAAGGGATGCATTGTGTGTAAGGCAGAGCTGGCTGTACTGGGACGATCACCAGAGAGTCCCGGAGAGAGAAAGACAGGTCGGTCACTGATGATCATAGAGGCGCACAGGAAATAATATATATAAACGGACTACCAAAACAAACTGGAAGACAATTAGTCTAAGTAAAAGTGGAGACAACCCCTCACCTCATCCCAAAATAATAGGAAAAATTAAAAAGAAGAAATGCCCCAGGGATTTTGCGGGCGAGAAGGGAAGGAAAAACAAAGTTGTGATCGATGGTGAATATATGATTGGTATAGATCAAGTGATCAGAAATAGTAAAAATATATGCTTTACTCAAAAAATTATCACAAAATATAAGTTAAAAACAATAGATAAGTCATACAACTATTGCACTGATATCATGTTAATGAGGGTTCTAATAAAAGAAACACATGCATACATGATACGTTTGGAGACCCAACATGTTTCGGAATATTATAGGTGTAATTCCTTCTTCAGGGGTTTCCTGCGAGGTTGCATTGTATAATCTAAAACAGTACATGAGTAAAACATACCAATCATCAGTGGCGTCGCTAGGGGGTGGCTTTTGGGGCTATAGCCCTGAATCTGGGGCCCATAGACCCGAGTCTCTGCAGGGGTCCCCAAGGGGCAGGGAGGCTCCATGGGGACCCTGATGTAAGGGGGGGCTCTCTGGGGACCCTAATGCAAGGTTGAGGCTCTCTGGGGACCCCAATTTTAAGGGGGAGGCTCTCTGGGGACCCTAATTTAAGGGGGAGGCTCTCTGGGGACCCTAATGTAAGGGGGAGGCTCTCTGGGGACCCTGATGTAAGTGGAGGGCTCTCTGGGGACCCTGATGTAAGGGGGGCTCTCTGGGGATATACACACATGTATATTACTGTATATACATGTGTATGCCCACCCAAGCAAATGACTTTCTTTAATACGCTGCTATGGGCTCTATCCCCAGATCTTTTGTAGACCTAGCAACGCCCCTGCCAATCATTATTACATAAATAAATCAAATGTATCGAAATGAAGTATAAATAATGAAGATACAAGGAATAGGGGCTTGGGAAGAAAGAGCAAAGTAATAGTTGGTAATAGTAAGAAAACGTACTAGTTCACAACGCTGTAATTATTACATGGACCGATAAATATAGATGATTTAACAAGTGGCACTCCAGGTTCCAATCCCTATAATGTCAGTCAGGAATGTATTTTTTTACATGAAGAGTGAATCGATATATGGGTACATCTGTTTGAAACTAACGTTGGATATTGTATCGAATTTCTTCCATATATTTTACATGAATGGCAGCATCGCATTAAAAAACCATCGGGTATGCCCGACCCACAGAGTCCACATGGAACAGCATAGAAAAAATAGGTGCAGGATCCTAGATGTAAATATAATATATTGTATATATTAAAGTGTAATATATAACTAAAGAGGTATAACATATATAAAATATTATATTATTGGAAGCTGGCAGAGCAGGGGGACATGAAGGGGAGAGGATTATAATGTGTGTACTTGTACGCACACCAGGGAGGTCATTGAATACAAGAAGTTGTAAAAAGGTCAATTGACCTCTGTCAATTTGTTGCATGCAAGTAAAAAAAGGGAGAAAGACAAAGATAAGCTAAAAGAGGCGTGCAGTGGCAGGGGATGTGGATGTTTGCTTCCCTTCTGTTGGGAGACTCTCGACATGTCCTCCAGGCTCCAGTGCTGTGCCTCCAATTACACTATCGGTCGGATGGAGCGGCTGCCTGAGACTGATTTAGTTACATGCTGCAGCCTGCAGAGCATGCAGACGCAGAGGAAAACCAGCGGATGGGTGCCCTAGGTTGCTGCCTAGTTTGCCTAGTGGTAGCACCAGTCCTGGGCCCACAGGCTGAATCAGGCCCACCCACCAGGCCCACCCACCAGTAAGGGGTGCATCCCCATCATACCCAGCGCATGATGGGGATGCACCCCTCACTTGTACCTTCTAAATGTTTTTTGGAATTTTCACACACTTTTTTGATATAGTAATAAAGTTTATTATTCATTTTTGGATATACCGTGATGATTCTCCAAGGGCTTTTCTGGGGCACTTCTTTGCCCCATTTTCTTCATTATTTAATAGGTCCTCTGGTCCTCCTCTAGACCCTGCACTTTCTGCTTCCCAGCTCCACCCCCAGCAGCCCAAGGTGGGGGACTCTTGACTTCTGAGGTAAGGGGTGGTTGGGTGCTCTGGACACTGCTCTGTAGGTAGCTATTCTTGGCCTCCATCCGAAAATTCTACGTACCAGGCTGTCATACTAATTATCTGGCTATTATTCTTTAGAGCCTCTAGTCTGAAACAATTATACAACACAAGAACTCGTGGTCTAAACACTTTTCTGGGGTCAGTTGCTCATGGTGGTAACTACCACCATGACAGCCAGATGCATAGCATTTCAGATCAGCAATGCCGGCCCTCTTATTATTGCCAGTGACAATACTGGAGAATTTATTGGCTGCAGTCTCACGGCTGTGGCTCTTATGATAGATGTAGGCTACAGGTCCCTAGAGATTATCTTCTGTGAAGGAATTGAACTCTTTAATCCGCATTACTTATACTGATACCCGACGTGTCCTAACATTCTTCCTCTACTGCTGACAACAGTGCACCGTTCTACCCAGCAGACTGTGTCCATTCATTGAGATGTATGTTTGGATGTAACAGAGCAGGACATCAAAGCTAATGAAGACAATACACTACTGAAGACATGAAACTTTTTTTTTTTTTCCTTTACAGATGTTTTATCAATCCACACGATATTCTGCTTTTGTACTTTGTCAGAACAAATAACTGCGGGATAAAAGGCACTTGTAACACACGTCAGCAGTTTGTAGATTTACCTAGACTCAAAAAAATTAAGATTTGTTACGTTACAGGAAGCATCTACTTTATGCACCTTTTTTTTAGAATCATACTTATCTAGGTGGATGCTGCATCTATCTCCCCGCTGGCTCTAAGACTGAGAACCGAGCAATCAAACACCGCTGATCGCTCAGTTTTCAGAGCTCCGTGAGAAGGGTGCTAGTAACTGTCAGATGGGATCATACAAGAATAAAGAACTTTGCACTTTGAAACAACCTTGCCAGTATGTTGGTGACATACAGTGCCTTGAAAAACTATTCATACGTCTTGAAATTTTCCATATTTTGTCATGTTACAACCAAAAAACTTAAATGTATTTTATTGGGATTTAATGTGATAGACCAACACAAAGTGGCACATAATTGTGAAGTGGAAGGAAAATGATAAATGGTTTTCAATATTTTTTGCAACTAAATATCTGAAAGTGTGATGTGCATTTGTATTCAGCCCCCTTTACTTTGATACCACTAACTAAAATCTAGTGGAACCAATTGCCTTCAGAAGTTACCTAATTAGTAAATAGAGTCCACGTGTGTGTAATTTTATCTCAGTATAAATACAGCTGTTCTGTGAAGCCCTCAGAAGTTTGTTAGAGAACCTTAGTGAACAAACAGCATTATGAAGTCCAAGGAACACACCAGAAAAGGTCAGGGATAAAGTTGTGGAGAAGTTTAAAGCAGGGGTAGGTTATAAAGAAAATATCCCAAGCTTTGAACATCTCACGGTGCACTGTTCAATCCATCATCCGAAAATGGAAAGAGTATGGCACAACTGCAAACCTACCAAGACATGGCCGTCTACCTAAACTGACAGGCCAGGCAAGGAGAGCATTCATCAGAGAAGCAGCCAAGAGTCCCATGGTAACTCTGGAGGAGCTGCAGAGATCCACAGCTCAGGTAGGAGAATCTGTCCACAGGACAACTATTAGTCGTGTTCTCCACAAATCTGACATTTATTGGAGAGTAACAAGAAGAAAGACATTGTTGAAAGAAAGCCATAAGAAGTCCCATTTGCAGTTTGTGAGAAGCCATGTGGGAGACACAGCAAACATGTGGAAGAAGGTGCTCTGGTCAGATGAGACCGAAATTTAACTTTTTGGCCTAAAAGCAAAAACTAAGACTGCACATCACCTTGAACACACCATCCCCACCGTGAAACATGGTGGCAGCATCATGATGTGGGGATGCTTTTCTTCAGCAGGGACAGGGAAGCTGGTCAGAGTTGATGAGAAGATGGACTGAGCCAAATACAGGGCAATGTTAGAAGAAAACCTTTTAGAGTCTGCAAAAGACTTGAGACCGGGGTGGAGGTTCACCTTCCAGCAGGACAACGAACCTAAACATACAGCCAGAGCTACAATGGAATGGTTTAGATCAAAGCATATTCATGTGTTAGAAGGGCCCAGTCAAAGTCGAGGCCTAAATCCAATTGAGAATCTGTGGCAAGAATTGAAAATTGCTGTTCACAGACGCTCTCCATCCAATCTGACAGAGCTTGAGATATTCTGCAAAGAAGAATGGGCAAAAATGTCCCTCTCTAGATGTGCAAAGCTGGTAGAGACATCCCCAAAAAGACTTGCAGCTGTAATTGCAGTGAAAGGAGGTTCTACAAAGTATTGACTCAGGGGTGCTGAATACAAATGTCCCCCACACTTTTCACATATTTATTTGTAAAAAATTTTGAAAACCATTTATGATTTTCCTTCCACTTCACAATTATGTGCCACTTTGTGTTGGTCTACCACATACAATCCCATTAAAATACATTTACGTTTTTGGTTGTAACATGACAAAATGTGGAAAATTTTAAGGGGCGTGAATACTTTTTCAAGGCACTGTATGACCACGCAACCAGAAGGAAGACCTGTGGAAACAAAAAATAAAGCATGCAAGGGGTGCTCCAGAGGAGGAGGGTGGCTTGAGACTTGGGGGCTCAGGTTTTATATAAAAGCTGCACAAATTCAGCATTTTGCCCTTCCAGTGGAGTGTTCTGTTGTTACTAAATTGTTATCACTTAAAAAGCAATTTTTTTCCTGTGGCCTATTTATTATTTTAAGCTCTTTATCGGACTTGGCCGCCTTATCTTTTCTGGCGAGAGTATACATAGTGCTACTACCATTATACCGTGTCTATACACTTCTCTCCCATTCAGCATATTGGCTAGAATCCCAGTTACACGCTCTTTTACAATGACAATAAAATCTATGTCACTGTTCCAGGACTGTCGGAGAGCTTCTACTTTTTTTTTAAATATTTTTTTGGCATAAGATAACGGGCAGTATTTAGGAGAATCACAAAGCACTATTCTCCCACTCCAAGACTAATTAAAGAACAACAGTCTTCCACATATATCTCACTATATGTTCTATGACATTAAATATTTCCCATGCTGCAATGAACAATATTATGAAGTTCATTTTTTAACCCACAATAGAATATTTTTTAGCTTTTTCAGGACCAAATCTCATTGATGTGTAGACTAAATTCAGCCGTAAATATGTGCACCTCATCAATATATAAGTACATAGAAATAAAATATATACAAATATATATATACAATCAATATACAAAATTAAATGCAACAATAAAGTGTCAAATATAAAAAAAAAAAAAATTCTGTGTCATAACATATCAAAACATTTTTTTTTATTATAATAAAATGTCCTGTGCAGTCCACTATTTATTCAGTGCAGTAAATCCATTCATAAAATTTATCAGAAAATGTCCAAATTAATAACATAAATCTATAAAGTGTCCCATGCAATATTGGTCTGCACGGGACACTTTATTATAATATCAAAATATATACAGTGGATATAAAAAGTCTAGACACCCCTGTAAAATATCAGGTTTCTGTGATGTAAAAAAAGAAACAAAGATAAATCATTTTAGAACTTTTTCCACCTTTAATGTGACCTATAAACTGTACAACTCAATTGAAAAACAAACTGAAATCTTTTAGGTGGAGGGAAGTAAAAATAAAAATAATATGGTTGCATAAGTGTGCGCACCCTTACACTAATACTTTGTTGAAGCACCTTTTGATTTTATTACAGCACTCAGTCTTTTTGGGTATGAGTCTATCAGCATGGCACATCTTGACTTGTCAATATTTGCCCACTCTTCTTTGCAAAAACACTCCAAATCTGTAAGATGGCGAGGGCATCTCCTGTGCACAGCCCTCTTCAGATCACCCCACAGATTTTCAATCAGATTCAGGTCTGGGCTTTGGCTGGGCCATTCCAAAACTTTAATCTTCTTCTGGTGAAGCCATTCCTTTGTTGATTTGGATGTATGCTTTGGGTCATTGTCATGCTGAAAGATGAAGTTCCTCTTAATGTTCAGCTTTCTAGCAGAAGCCTGAAGGTTTGGTGCCAATATTGACTGGTATTTGGAAATGTTCATAATTCCCTCTACCCTGGCTAAGGCTGGATTCACACCTATGCAGTTTTAGTGCTTTTTGCATTTTGCAGATTTGCACTACAGTCCACTTAACATGGTTTCCTATGGAACACATTCTGTAGTGTAAATCTGCAAAATGCAAAAAGCACTAAAACTGCATAGGTGTGAATCTAGCCTAAGGCCCCTGTTCCAGCTGAAGAAAACAGCCCCAAAGCATGATGCTGCCACCACCATGCTTCACGGTGGGTATGGTGTTCTTTTGGTGATGTGCAGTGTTGTTTTTGCGCCAAACATATCTTTTGGAATTATGGCCAAAAAGTTCAACCTCGGTTTCATCAGACAATAACACATTTTCCCACATGCTTTTAGGAGACTTCAGATGTGTTTTTGCAAAATTTAGCTGGGCTTGGATGTTTTTCTTGGTAAGAAAAAGGCTTCCGTCTTGCCACTCTACCCCATAACCAAGATATATGAAGAATACAGGAGATTGTTGTCACATGTACCACACAGCCAGTACTTGCCAGATATTTCTGCAGCTCCTTTGATGTTGCTGTAGGCCTCTTGGCAGCCTGCCTGGCCAGTTTTCTTCTGGTCTTTTCATCAATTTTGGAGGGACGTCCAGTTCTTGGTAATGTCATTGTTGTGTCATATTTTCTCCACTTGATGATAACTGTCTTCACTGTGTTCCATGGTATATCTAATGCCTTAGAAATCCCTTCTCCCGACTGATACCTTTTAACAATGAGATCCCTCTGATACTTTGGAAGTAATCTGCGGACCATGGCTTTTGCTGTAGGATGCGACCAAGAAAATGTCAGGAAAGACCTACTAGAACAGCTGAACTTTATTTGGGGTTAATCAGAGGCACTTTAAATGATGGCAGATGTGTACCATATTATTTTATTTTTTTATTTTTACTCCCCCTCCCAAAAAAAAAAGATTTCAGTTTGTTTTTCAATTGAGTTGTACAGTTTAAAGGTCACATTAAAGGTGGAAAAAGTTCTGAAATTATTTATCTTTGATTCATTTTTTTACATCACGGAAACCTGACATTTTAACAGGGGTGTGTAGACTTTTTATATCCACTGTACATAAAATTCATATACAAAATTATATACAACAAAAAAAGTGGCAAATGTTCCCCAAAACATTGTTTGGTATCAAACATTTTTTTTATTATACTAAAGTGTTCTGTGCAGTCCAGTTTATTCAGGGCAATAAATTCATGCAAAAAGGCTCATCAGTATAATACAGTCTTTTTAAATAATGTTCAGCATCCCAGCCACAGCATAGCTAACATAGCAAAGTCCCAGTTACAGGCCAGCTCACCCAGCAGGTCACAGTCCACCTGTGGAGCCTTCCAACCAGCATGCAGTTCTCTTCCTCACTGTTAGCAAAACAGTTGCACACAAACTCTCAGACCAGCTGACTAATAACCAGAAGTACCTGCCCTCTTCATGAACCTTCTCTTAAAGTGGTTGTATATTTACAAGGATGAATTGTACCTATAGGTAAGCCTATAATAAGGCTTACCTACAGGTACTGTAAATATCTCCTAAACGTGCGCCGTTTAGGAGATATTTACTGTTTATGCACCCGATGATGTCATCCATCAACCGTGCCACCCTCCTTCAGAGCCCTGTGCCGTGACCGGCGCCTCCCGCATGCATGCGCAAGAGTGACGTCACGTGGCTCTGGCAAGTCACAAAGCCAGAGTCCGCGGACCCAGGAAGGAAGACGGGTGAAGATGGTTGTGGCCTCCAGCAATGACAACGCATTGGTGGAGGGCTTAGTTTGCAGGTAAGTTTCACATAATGTGCTAGTATGTGATGCATACCAGCACATTTTGCCTTTACTTTACAGGTCAGAAAAAAAAAAACAATAATTCAGCCTGAGGTTTACTTCCTCTTTAACCCGACCCCAGGCTGACTCTACATATAGTTAAAAAAGATTATATGATACCAAAAAATTTTTGGTGGGAATATTTGCCACTTTATTGTATATCATTTTGTATATGAACTTGATGTATATATTCTGTTTCTTTTTACTTATATGTGTAATGTGGGTAGGGGGCGCTGTGACTAATTATAAACTATATTTTCATATAAGTATTTGGCAATGGAAATAATGTAAATAGTGGTACAATAAATAATAAACAATAAAAATTGAATCAAAGTGAAAAGCCCATATTCTTCAGTGAAGTGTTCAAACAAATGTGATTAAATTGATGAATAAGTGTAGATATCCTCCACCGCTTAAATGATTTTCAAATCACACCCAAGATGCTCAAGTAAATAGACCTGCTCACCAGACAGCCATGACCTCTTTAGCCAAAAAGAAGGTCTAAATGCGCTTGTTATAACAATCTTGCAGCCTGGTGTGGAATCAAAAACCTTCTGAGCTGAACTCTCCTCTCCACCACAATGCCATATGGAATGAGAAGACAAGGAAGGACCAATAGCGTAATTCTGCTTTTTATTTAGACATATAAAATCATAAAAATGTCTGCTTACATAAATTCGTGCCTGTGTCCCGGCACTAGGAGAATTCGCATGCGGGCCAGATGGAAGCCGCACTCTGCCCTGCTCGTGCTGGGAATCGACGTGCGTTCCACTGCCGCTGTGAGACGAACCGGACCTGGAAGAGACGTGACCGGAGGGACGGTCACGTCACTTCTGGTCATGTCACTTCCGGGCCCCAGCTTCCGCTAAGCTAGTGTCTGAACTAGCAGCCTTATCCTGCATGGATCCCTTTCTGGTTTTGCATAGAGACAAGGTGGTGTTGAGGCCCAAGACTTCCTTCTTGCCTATGGTATTTTCTCTTTTCACCTTAACTAGCATGGCCACTATCTGGCTTCAACAAAAATTGATAGGTGCACTAGCTTCTTGTCCACTATCTCTAGGTGGCAGACAGACCATCATTTAAGTTTAGGGTCTCAAAGGATTGGGTTCCTCCCCTTGCTGTCAAGGCACATGCTAGTAAATTTGTGAGGGCTTTTTGGCATTAAACAACTGCTTCCCAGATGTACAAGGTTGCCATTTGGTCTTCTGTTCACATGTAGCACCCTTGTCCTAAACAGGGCTGATAATAAATTTAGTTGTGCTAGGTGGTAGCTAGCCCGGCTAATTTGTAGTCTTTTGATCAAATGGGTTTCTCCTAAGCCTGTGTTTAACTGTGGTTTCTCCCTTTTGTCAATAGGTGGCACTGTTACCTTTGTTATTAGTATGATAAATTACAGTGAATTCAGGTTATAAGTGTTTTTACTTCTCTCAGCCAATCAGTAGGAGTTTCTTTGACCGCTGAGGATGCTGGGAGAAGGTATTTATTCGGAGGAGGTCATATGATCTGGGTTCTTTCCACCCAGACTGCGGGTGGGTGTGTGAGGAGCAGCTGCAGAGGTGTAGGCCTGAAGCCTGTTACCCTTTCCACTCTATATTTATGATTTATTAATCACAAGATATGAAGTGGGTTAAATGAGAGTTCTTTTGACCAGAAGTGAAAGCTTTAACATAATAACATTTATTAGAGTATTGTTAAAAGTCTAATCTAATACACAGAAAATATCTATAGTCTTAATCAAGGGAGGAAATGTTAGGTTAAAATACAAGAATATGGAGTATATTCATCACAATATACCAATAGTAAAGAAACAAAGTTAAGTGCTGGGAGATGCTCTGATAATTACCTCTATTATTGGTTCTGGGCCCAGGTCAGTTTCATCTCCCTCTCACTCTCTTTGCGGACTACTCTTATAGGCCCATCTCTCATTGACTTGAACAGGGCCACTCTGATTGGGTATTCTGTTAGCCCTCTACTCCCTCCGTGCATATCTGCTCCAAGATTGGACAATTTCTTCTTCCCTTAACTTAGCATAGCTCAGCCCCTCAATAGCACCTCCTTTCTTGGATTAATGAGTTAGTGATAATAAATTTGCAGAGATATTAATTAAAGAGGAGGTTGTCACCTTCTCTTGAATGGGGCACTTAACCATGCACGGTCATAGCCGGGGTAAATTGTCCATTTCTGAACAGATCAAAGAAATATTCTAAGCATATCAAACACCCTTTGATATGGATAAATGGTTGGTTAACAAAGAGGACTACAAAGCCTTTATCTAGCTAATGAATTTGGCCCCGTCAAGTCTACACACTCAGATGGTATCTCTTCCTTGCCTTTGAATATTACGACAGGTAAATAGCAGAGCGTCTCCCCAAAACACATCCCCACCTAAACTTCTTGCAAATCAAAAGGAACTGTTAAATGAATTAGATCTTCTCAGGCAAAGCTATATTTACATCTAGCTAAGTTAACCCCTTACTAACAACAATATTACATACACACTAATCTTATTTCTTATCCTAAACTATATATATATATATATATATATATATATATATATATATATATACAAATATTCCCAGTTGCTAATGGAGACTACTCATAAACTCCTCATAAGGCAACAAGCCTGAGGCCTAGCCATGTGTACAGGGGCTCTGTTGGAGAGAGCCTGTTTGATGCCGGGAGGCATGGGAGAGGAACTTGCCAGAGGGTCAACACCTCTTGCCGGTGGCATACTGAGAGGGATGGAGTTCTGAGGAAGTACCAGAGGAAACTCTTCAAAAGCTGGGGGCGGGGACTGGGGAAGCTTCAGGAGAGAACTCATCTGAGGAAATTCAGTGAGATGCTGTGAGTTGAGTGTGTTGCTATAGGAGACAGCTGTTGCTACGAAATTACAGATCGCTGGGTCCAGCTTAAAGGCACTTTTTCTGTATTGCTGTCTACCTTTTTCTACATTTTGCCTGAGGAGTCTGCCAGTCTGCTGATTTGCAATTGCATTTGCCTAAGGGTTTCTTGTGCCCCACCCCTCTCTCCCACAGTTTTCCTGTTAAGAGAAATAAACTTCTCTTGTTCATTTCTAAAAGTGACTGGCGTCCATCTTTCCAACTTGCACAACACCAACAATGCCTAGTAACCTGCACCCTGAGGAGGAATGTTGGCCCTTCCTGTCTCTGGGGGTCACCACCAGGCCTCCGGGGGATGGGCAGGGCACTACACACATATTCTCTAAGTTCTATCAGGGGACATTTCAGCTTCAAATGATACTAGATCGGGCATACGGTCCTTAAGGCAGCTCCTTGAGCTGCAGGCAGGCTCTATCTGTTTTTTGTTTCCTTGGGCCTGTTAACATTTGTTTGCTGTGTTGCCTACCACTCATATGGACGTCTTTTGAACATCCTGAAGGTTTTCTGTGGATGAAGAAGAAAAATGAATTTTTGTACTTACATTAAAATCATTTTTTGAGTCCATCAAGGGACATAGATCCTACCCTTGTATATTTACAATCATGCTTTTCGTCTTCTGTGATCCAGAACCTCGCCCCAGAATGCACAGGGCCCTAAACACCGGTTGCACTTGGTACAGTGTTCAGCCCTGTCCAGCCACAGCCTGTTGAAATGCTGGGACTGGACATGGATGGCCCCATTCACAAGGGGTCTAAGGCTTACTGTGTCTCTCAATGGACTCCAAGAAAAAGATTTTTTGGTGAGTAAAATCCTATTTTTCCCAACAACAGTTTAGCAGTGACAGCCTCCAATTTCTATCAAGAATGATTAACTGTACAAGGCAATTGGTAATCACACTGGTTCTGACGTTGGCGTGTCGCCATGACAGTGATGCCGACTCGTCATCTCCTTCAAAAGACTGACGTCAATAGCTCAGTGTTCTCTGTAATATGTCGGTATTATATAATTGAATAAACCAAATATCAGATATCACTGTGTACCATGGTACCATGGTGTCTGCTTGATGAAGAAAAGAAAAAAAAAGAGGCTCTTATTTCCCCATCAACTTCTGATCTCCTTTCACATATTTTCATTACGCATTTATTAATGTCGGGAGAGTGAAAATAGAGAGAACGATTACCGCATAATCTCCTGATCCATCGCACACTGCGCACAAAATGGGATGATATTACCGCATTATGTTCTCATGGTGACCTTCAAACTGCATGAGTCAGACCCGCACACAGGACTCCTGGAGGCTACCATGTGCCTTCTGTGACACAGAATGCAACCCGTAAAGGTTAATGGAATTACATGTCCAACCAGGCTTTAAAGGAACACCGACACTTTATTCTTTCAAATATGAAGCCTGTACTGAAATGGCTTACTCTGATTTCATCGCACACTGTGAGCTTCTCACAATGTGCAAGGGCAGCTAATGCAAGTCAGATTGAGCTCGTCTTATTTCCATCACTGGCCTGTCCCATCCCTTTTCAATCATTGTACTTCAGTTTTTCAATCAAAGAGGCTCAGCATCACACGTGGCCATTACCTAGGGCGGTGATGCCGAACCTTGGCACCCCAGATGTTTTGGAACTACCTTTACCATGAAGCTCAACTACACTGCAGAGTGCATAAGCATCGTGGGAAATGTAAATCCAAAACATCTGGGGTACCAAGGTTCGCCATCACTGACCTAGGGTGATCTGCAGGAAAATTCAGCCCTTCTAGGAATACCCAGTCCTCCAGGCTGACATCCACCCATCGATGCAATTTGATATTTACATAAATCCACCCAAGGGCCAGCCCAATGCTTGCACCAGAACTTTAAGGGGAATACTAGGACAGTGTGCAGTGATGTTTTCAGAAGGCTTTGTACATCATCTAATATATACTGATTACCCCTCCTCCCACACGATGAAGTCACGCATGTGTGACGTAATGCGTAGGGTCAGAGGAGAGGCTGACGTGAACCGGAAGTGACGCGGTAGGATGCCCGGGAGTTTCAGCTTTAATATCTATGTGGTGGTTTTAATCTTTAAATAATGGCTGCATGAATTCATAAGTGGAATAAAAGAAGCCATACATCTATCCTGCAAAATAAAGAGGAGTGACCTGGAGAGGGACCGCTGTGGACAGTAGGAGTGGTAGACATCTAAAGGAGGAAAGACGCAAGGTGTTATAACCAATATAAGCACTATTGATATATACTTGAGGTGAGAGTTCTGGGAGCCAGCATGTGGTGTTTTAGGTATATCATATATGTATATGGTTTAACCTATTGGTAGAGGGTGAATAAAGTAACATGGGAATAATAACTTGAGGAATAATTTTGAAGATTATGTGGATCATTTAATGCAAATATGGACTATTATCACGATTGATTTATTGTGTTTACACTCTGTTGATGAATGTATGTGTAAGGAGTATCAATTGAACGTTTTAGTTATTTATCTTCATTTATTCTATTGGTTTATGGAAAATCTAGCAAATATATAATTAGCACAATTCTAATTTGCACCCAAAATTGGAACTTCCACTCATTTGTCTCCTCTCCCCCTCCGGTGCCACAATTGGCACCTTTCGGGGGGGAGGGGGGACAGGATACCTGTCTTTGACAGGTATCCTGTTCCCACTTCCAGGAGCCACGGCCCGTGACATCACCATGGGGCTCCCTCCACCTCTCCCTGTCGCCGGGCCAGTAGGGCAGAGGAGCAGGACCTCGCGCATGCGCATTAGAGTTCCTGGCGTAAAGCTGTAAGGCTACACTGCCAGGTACCCTTACCCGCAATAGCGGCGGCAACATCCGACAGCTGATGGAAAAATCAGCTGCGGTGTCGACACCGCTGGACTCCAGGACAGGTAAGTGTATTATTAAAAGCCAGCAGCTGCAGTATGTGTAGCTGCTGGATTTTAAATTTTTTTTATTTTGGGCGGAACACCTCGTTAACCACTTCAGCCCCGGAAGATTTTACCCCCTTCCTGACCAGAGCACTTTTTGCGATTCGGCACTGCATCGCTTCAGCTGAGGATTGCGCAGTCGTGCGATGTTGTAACCAAACAAAATTCACGTCCTTTTTTCCCACAAATAGAGCTTTCTTTTGGTGGTATTTGATCACCTTTGCGGTTTTTATTTTTTGCGCTATAAACCAAAAAAAAACATCAATTTTGAAAAAAAAAGCAATATTTTTTACTTTTTGCTATAAAAAATATCCCCCAAAAATATATAAAAATAATTTTTTTTTCCTTAGATTAGGCTGATATGTATTCTTCTACATATTTTTGGTTAAAAAAATCGCAATAAGCGTATATTGATTGGTTTGCGCAAAAGTCATAGCGTCTACAAAATAGGGGATAACTTTATGGCATTTTTATTATTAATTTTTTTTTTATTAGTAATGGCGGCGATCTGCGATTTTTATCGTGACTGCGACATTATGGCGGACACATCGGACACTTTTGACACTATTTTGGGATCAGTGACATTTATACAGCGATCAGTGCTATAAAAATGCACTGATCACTGTGTAAATGAAACTGGCAGGAAAGGAGTTAAGCACTAGGGGGCGATGAAGGGGTTAAGTGTGTCCTAGGGAGTGATTCTAACTGTGGGGGGGGATGGGCTCACTAGAACATGACAGAGATCACTGCTCCCGATCATAGGGTGCAGTAGATCTCTGTTATGTCACAAAGCAGAATGGGGAAATGCCTTGTTTACATAGACATCTCCCCGTTCTGCCTCTCCTCACCGCAATTGCATCGAGTTCCCGGGACGTGCGGCAAATTTAAAGGGACGTACATGAACGCCCATTTGCCTGCCTGTGCCATTCTGCCGACGTGTATCTGTGTGCGGTGGTCGGAAAGCGGTTAATAGTAGCGTAGTACTACACACTAATGAGATTATGTACGTCATCCTGCTGGCCCCTGCCACCAGGCATGATCTGCCTGCATTGCGTAGAGAATCACAGAGACTTCGATATCATGCTGAAGAGGGGGGAAAATTAGATACCAGGGAAGGCAAAATATAAGCAGATTAAACTTCAGCTTTAAAGTGTTACTGAACCCACAACAGTAAAATCAGTCTGTATATGCAGTAAAGTATGCTTGCACTGTGGAACCTAAGGGGTTAATCCTCTGAATTGTGTAAAAAAGGCTGTTGATCCTTCCCTTCTTCCACAGTCCCCGATCCATCTGCTGATAGTACAGAGTTTTGGGGGAACTCTGCACATTCTCAGTTTGGTGCTAGAAATTTTTTATTTTTTTTTTGGGACAGGGTACAGGGCCAATCAGCACTGTCCAGACAGAGGGTCAGGGGTCATGCAGCCTCATAGGACAATGAGAGGAGAATGAAAACTCCTCCTTCAAGCTTAAACCAGTGCCAGGTCAGACACCTTATAGAAGTCATAAGACTGCTATACACTGCTGACGAGAAAAGGTATTTAGCAGTTTATATTTACTAAAATAATTGCATTTCCATGTTCTGTGTACTGTGGGAGACCAGATATAATGAATGCAGGCTCCATGGGTTTAGTAACACTTTAAGTAGGGGGCGCTAGAACCCGTGTCAGCTTTTTTATCGGTGTCTATTTCCCTGTTGCAGATTTTCCCTCACTTCCTGTCTGTTAAAAAAACATGGTCTCCAGTACAGGAAGTGAGGAGAAATCTCTATAAAGCAGCCCCAGACAGGGGTTCTAAATGTTCATCAATTCTAAGCAAAACTAAAAATAAAGTTTTCAGTATACATACACTTTAATGTTTTTAAAAAAAAACTTATTTCTTTGTGTACTTGATAATTACCGTATATATTTACATGAGGGAAAGTCTGTAAGTTGACTGATTTTGAGCGTATCACATACACAAAAATATCAAGAAAAAAAAAACTAAAAAAATAAACTAAAATAAAGCTTTAATTAATATGAAAGCCACTAAGTTGCCTTCTACTTGGTTCTCAGCCCTCCTCATTACTCAGCACTGCAGATTGAATGAACATCTAAAACAGATTTAAGTCTACAAAGTGGCTTTAGAGTAATAAGCAAATTCATCTCAATTATCATTTGTTGCCTCGTTTCCTAGGAACAATCAATTTCTGGAGTGTTCATGACTTCATCTAATATTCATGGACACATGTATCTGTAATTAATCCATTCTGTATTCCTGAGCCTGTCACAGATAGCGTGCAGAGAGCGGACTAGCTATGGTGATAAATTTGATTTTCCAATGAGCAGTGCGTCAGTCAATCCAGTGCTGTTGATCAGTAAGTTGATGGAACTTCAGTGACTCTTGAAGCTCCTCTGTGTTCTTGTCTTAATCTTGACCAAAATTAAGCAAAAGTAGTCTTCACTAAAATGCCTCTGCCAAGTGTGATCTTATATATCTGATTCTACAATCTGTCCTTCGAGAGCTCTTTCTGTCCTTTTACATTTGTCACACCCTTGACTAACTTCCTAAATAGACCACACCCCTGAGCAATCAAAGTCTAGAAAGCATCATGTTTCTACCTTGAGGAAGCCCCACCCCTGAGGTGCCAGGAATTCGCAGAATATCAACTATCTATCTATCTATCTATCTATCTATCTATCTATCTATCTATCTATCTATCTATCTATCTATCTATCTATCTATCTATCTATCTACCTATCTATCTATCCAATATTACCAAAAGTATTGGTCTTAGTCCATAGGGTTCAATATTGAGTTGGCCCACCCTTTGCAGCTATAGCAGCTTCCACTCTTCTGGGAAGGTTGTCCGCAGGGTGTAGGAGTGTGTCTATGGGAATGTTTGACCATTCTTCCAGAAGCGCATTTGTGAGGTTGGACTGATGTTGGACGGGAAGGCCTGGCTCACAGTCTCCGCTCTAATTCATCCCAAAAGTGTTCTATCGGGTTGAGGTCAGGACAGGCCAGTCAAGTTTTTCCACCCCAAACTCGCTCATCCATGTCTTTATGGACCTTGCTTTGTGCACTGTTGCGCAGTCATGTTGGAAGAGGAAGGGCCCATCCCCAAACTGTTCCCACAAAGTTGGGAACATGAAATTGTCCAAAATGTCTTGCTATGCTGATGCTTTAAGAGTTCCCTTCACTGGAACTAAGGGGTCAAGCCCAGCCCCTGAAAAATAACCGCACATCATAATCCCCCCTCCACCAAATGATTTGGTCCATCTTCTCGTCAGCATCAGTGCCTGACCTTACAAATTAGGGGTTCATCCTCCAAAACTTTCAATCCGCTCACCATTCACATGGTTGCACCTTCATGTCTCAGCATGCAGATGCATGCCTTTTCATTAAAATGTTAAACTTTAATCTTTTTCATCAGATGGTTTAGCGCTGAACATTATACCAATATTGTGTACGTGTTTCCAGGAGAATTAATATGCTTTCTTAATTTACAGAAAAACCAGAATCATTTGCTAGAAAAACAAAAAGCAAAAAAAATAAAACACCACCACTATTAGCTGCAAAACAACCAACCTGTGTGTTTTTTTTTAATGATTTATTAACTTTATATATAAAAAGACAAGGGTGATCTAAAGCATCTAAATAATACAGCATAGAGGAGCAGATAAATACATACCAAATACATTCTTGAGAAATGTAAAATCATAGAACGGGTTTAATAATTCTTTGACTCAGCGTCCATTGCATTCTGGGAGAAAAGCCTGCCACAAACTCTGCAATTATGCAGTGCGTACCTTGGCACGGGGATTTTTTTTTTTCCTTGCCACTTTATTTTTTCGGCCGCGACCAATTTCAAGGAATGTAAACCTATAACTCAAGTTAGTGTTAGGTACACAAGCTAGTAGTGGAATTCATTAATATGTGTGTGAAGTTCCGGTATACAGTGGAACCTTGGATTACGAGCATAATCCGTTCCAGGAGAATGCTTGCAATCCAAAGTACTCGCATATCAAAGCGAGTTTCCCCATAGAAGTCAATTGAAACGAAGATAATTTGTGGCCAGAGGTGGGGGGGGAGCACCGGAGAGGCTCAGAAATACTCAGGGACAGCTCGGCTGAACTCAGAAACCCTCGGAAAGGCTCGAATACACGTGGGAACTGAATATTTCCAAGTGTTTCCGAACGGCTCTGAACTGTTCCGAGTGTCACCGGTGCCCTCGCACCTCTGGCCAAATGCTGTACTGCACACCCCATTGGCTTGAATCCTGCTTGTTTTGTGAGACAACACTCGCAAACCGAGTCAGGTTTTTTAAAAAAAAAGTTGCTCGTATTTCAAAACGCTTGTTAACCGCGTTACTCGTAAACAAAGGTTCCACTGTATATGTCAAACATAACACATTTACTGGTACAATTGCTATAAAGCCAAGTGCTTCATATTTATTTGATGTTAACAACCATTGTGGTCTACAGGAGGCTTAGCTGAGCCCAGTTGCAATGTTTTTTGGGAGCAAATCTGAGGATGAAGCCAAGTCACAGTTTTGGCTCATCATAAGCCCTTCCAGTTCCAGCAAAAAAAGATAAAAATGCTCCGGCGTCAGAAATTTCAGAAATGTTTTTAAGATTAGGATGAAATTAAGGGTTACTAAATTTCAATTAACTAGGTGACACTGAGACTGGTTTAAAAATATAAATCAAGGAAATATGAAACTCAATAATCAATTCTAGAATTTCTGGCCTGGATAATATATACATAGGGGTGATCTATTCCTGACCCTCTTAGGGTTCCCTTTTTGGGGACAGGACAGATGTACATCATGCTGCCATGTTGCATGAATACCACATGGAAACACCAGACAAGGTTCTACTGCTTAAACTATCTCCAATGTTAAAGTTAAAGCAGAACCAATCTTCAAACATTGAGTTTTTTTCTTTTCCATTATTATTTATTTTCTTCTTCTTTCTAAAACATTGGGGGGTCGGAGGAAAGGTAAGTACCACTTTAAGAGGCAGACATTTATACTTGACAATGAAGCTGGACAGTTCCCCTTAGGACTGGAGGGTTTTCTAGGGCAAAATGGCTTCCATCTGGTTGTGGACAATACCAGCCATTATGACTGTAGGAACCAATGAAATGAATTGGTGATATCACTAGATTTATGTCTTCTAAAAGACTCTGTCTATACCTCACGTGTTACACTCACATCGGTTCTTCTTTCCAGCACACGGCCAGCAGCATTTTTGGTGTGCTGTCACTACAGCCAATCAAGACACAGCTCCTCTGACTAGTGTACGCTTGAAGCATTGGGCATCATGTTGCTCAGTGTTCAAGCAGTACATCACTATGCCTAAACCGGGCCCCCTGTTGTAACCTTCAGTACCCCTCTATGCTCCTGTGTCTACAGGGCTCTCCTGTGTTTCTAGTGATTCCTGTGTACTCCTGTGTCTTCAGTCATGTGGTATATTCCTCTCATACACCATACGGGGATCAACCATGTGATTAAAACTGTGCTGCACTCCTGACTGGTCACGGTGTACAACACAGATGAAATATGTCGCCAGCGTGCCAAAAAGCTTGTTACTAAGTGCTCTTTATTCTTGTATGATCGCACAGAAAATAATTGTTTTGGGATCAGGCAGGGGAAATGTTGCTTTCCTATGTGACCATACAAGAATAAAGAGCGTTGCACTTTGAAACAACCCTGCCAGTATTTTGGTGACATATTTCATCCCTGCGTCTCCAGTGAACCCTGGGCACTGCTGTGTCACCAGTGACTTCTGGGCGCTCCTGTGTCTCCAATGACACCTGGGAATTTCTGTGTCTCCAGTGACCCCTGGGAATTCCTGTGTCTCCAGTGACCCCTGGGCACTTCTGTGTCTCCAATGACCCCTGGGCACCTCTAGGTCTCCAGTGACCCCTGTGCGCTCCAGTGAATCCGGAGCACTCCTGTATCTCCAATGACCCCTGGGCACTCCTGTATTTCCAATGACCCCTGTATGCTCCTGTGTCTCCAGTGACCCCTGGGCACCTCTGGGTCTCCAGTGACTCAGTGACCCCTGGGAACTCCTGTCTCCGGTGACTCTGTGTGATCCTGTGTCTCTGATGACTCTGTGCGCTCTTGTGTCTACAGTAACCACATGGGCACTCCGGTGTCTCCAGTGACCCCTGGGTGCTCCTGAGTCTCCATTGACCCCTGTGCACTGATGTGTCTCCAGTGACCCCTGGGTGCTCCTGAGTCTCCATTGACCCCTGTGCACTGATGTGTCTCCAGTGACCCCTGGGCACTCCTGTGTCTCTAGTGACTCCTGTGTCTCCAGTGACCACATGGGCACTCCTGTGTCTCTATTGACCCATGTGCGCTCCTGTGTCTCCAGTCACTCCTGTGTGCTCCTGCGTCCCCAGTGACCCCTGTGCACACTTTTGTCTCCAGTGTCCCTCTGTGCAACCCTGTAAAGATCCCATTCACACTTGAGCGTAAGCGTAGCCAGGTGATTGAGTTGTTTTTTGTGCATATTTGTGCGGTACAGGAGCAGAATCTTTGGTTTTTGGTCTCGTAGAATTTTAAATGGTAATACCTGAAAAACAAGTGTAAACATGTATTTCTCATGCATTTTTCAGCTACTATTGAAATATAAGGAGCCAAAAAAATTAGCGATTCTGCCCCAAAGAAGTGCGTGTATTTTTTTGAGCTTCAGGTAACAAGCGACACAATGCTCAATCATTGAGAACAATGGATTTCTTCAACCTGAGCATTGCCACGCTTAAGAAGAAGCACGACAGAAAGCTCAGGTGTGAATGGAGGTTAACTCCAAGGGCGCTTCTGAGCACTCCCATGTCTCCACGCAGCCTCTGGTAAATCCCGCACTGACACACTGCTCCATCAGTACCCTCAACTGCCTCTCAACCTTGAAACACACTCCTGCAATCAGCTAGACTGGTGGTTCCCAACCGCTGGCCCACTGCATCCCCTCTCCCCGGCCTACAGCCAGCTACAGATCCCTTAGCTTCTCACAATGCTTCCCAGCTCCTATAATCTCTCAGCCTAACATAGTGGCACACAGTGCTCCCCAGCCTCCCACAGTGCCGCCCAGCATTTGCATTCCCATACTTTTCTTGAGTGAAACTTTACTGTTGGGGTGTGGAAGGTTTTGGAAGAATTTTCTGGTCCCTGGTGTCAAAAAGGTTGAAAACCACTGACCTAGGCTATCCCTCTGTTCATGGATACAGACCCCTGGCCTGTCCATGGTCACTATGACATGTGAATTTCTCCTAAATGTTGGTTTAGTTGACAACATGTCTGCTTCTAAGTGACAGGTACACTTTAAATTGCAGTTTTGAAACAAAGCTTGAGGCCCGATTCACACCTCTGCATTTTTTAGTGCGTTTTCAATTTTGCAGAAACACACTACAGTCCATTTAACATGGTTTCCTATGGGTCACATTCACATCTGTGCATTTTATGGAAAGAGCCAGGGACCAGCAGGTTGTGTTTTTGGTTCCATGGACTTCAATGGATCAAAAACATGTATTGAACAATGCAAAATGCACCTGGCATATGCATCAACTGCAACCTACATAGGTGTGAACCAGGCCTAACTGTTTTAATTCCTGGCCAGACATGTTTTTAATTAGGCTCAGTGATAATCGAACATGGTGTTTCTTCTGTACATGACAGGTACACTTTAATGTAAAAATGATCTCATTTTGTTTGTGATAACTAAAGCTGCAGCTTCAGAATGCAAAATGGTTAAGGAAATTAGGCTTTAAGGAGACATAAAATAAAATGCAAGCAAGAAATCTATTTATTATTATTATCTGCAGCCCTTTATTTATTTTCACCGCTGACATTCACACAAGCTGTTCTAATCCTAAATTTGATATCCAAGGATAGGAGGTCTTGCTACATGCACCACCTCCCCATATTAGGATTATTGAAAAATAGAAAGATGAACATGGGAGGTGCAAAAATGGTCAGATTGGAAACAATATCAATTTCATAATTTTATTCAACAGACATAGTTAAAAATTCTTTAAATTAAAACCAACACATAGAAATCAAGCAGTCGTAGTACAAAAGTTTGTTGCCCCTACATGTTTCGCCATAATCATGGCTTCTTCTGGAACTTTTGTAAGACTCTATGTACAGTACCACCCAAATGTAAGCATGACTCCAGAGGACTATCAAGGTCCCCCAGGTGGTCCGGCAGAGTATCAGTGTGCCATAGAGGGGATAAACCCCTTGATCAAACCCTGCTTTAATAAGAGGTCAAGGAATAGAGAAGTCGGTAATCATATCACTGCTGATATATACTTTAAACAATGAAATGAAGCTAGCTTGAGGGGGGGGTCTATGCCATCTAAATAAACAGATTGCTTTCCTTTATACCAGGGTGATACCACTAAGACAGGGAAGATCCAAGTAGATAACCATTCCCAAGGGAGAAACCCCTTCAGACCATGGAATCAAATACCGCGGGTATCAGACAGGGCGAGCAGTCTTACAAAAGTTCCAGAAGAAGCCATGATCATGGCGAAACATGTAGAGGCAACAAACTTTTGTACTACGGCCGCATGATTTCTATGTGTTGGTTTTAATATAAAGAATCTTTAACCATGTCTGTCAAATAAAATTATCAAATTGATATTGTTTCCAATCTGACCATTTTTGCACCTTTAAACTCCCATTTTCGTCTTTCTATTTTTCACTGTTCTAAACCTAAAAAGTCACTGACCGACCAGCTGTCATAAATAACTTCTGCTGTGTGAGAGACTAGAGAGCTGCTACTTGTGCTGAACCCTCAGGAATGCAGTGTTTAGTCTGCCCCTCCACCAATAGGCAAAAGGATAAAAAGTACATACTGGAAAGGTGAGAAGGTGAGTGATAACATGAAAAGCTGCATTCCGCAAGTAGTAAAACATTAACCTTTTAATTATCAATATGAAGAGGGCATTAAATCAATCCACATCCTTTAAATCATAGTTACATTACACATGCATAACATAAATAAGTATACATTGGTCTTTTCTCGCCAAACTTGATTTTTTATATAAGCTAAAAATTTTAATGAAATACCGAAAATATCACTGTTTACATTTTCAGATATTTCGGGAGCAATTTAACATTAATTGTATTGCCTGTACAGAATTAAAATAAAACATGACTGGACAAAGTAATACAGGGTACATGTATGGAATGGTTTTCAATGTCAGCCTAAAGTGGACCTGTCACACATGTTAATATTAACAAAAATGTCAAAGCTGCTGAAGGTAAGACACCAAAAGTGCCCAGAGGTACCTTTCATACATCCAAATCTTTCTTGCTTCACCCAACCCTCAGACATAGGACTTCACGTCTACTCCATGTAAACCCCACTAGTAACCATTATACAACTTCATTGCAGGGTCTGAGCTGCCAATAGAGGTGTTAGCATCACATTATTGTTTAATAGGGTTAGACCCTTGGGGGCGGCGCTTAACAGCAGCGCTTTCTTAAGTTAACACCCAGGATCACAGGATTCTTTAGGTGCATCTGAAAGATAGTTGCAGGCTGATATTTGGTGCCCTCTTTCAGTATCCACAGATTGTAAGTTTGGTTCATGTGACAGGTGCACTTTTGAAAGTCAACCCAACACAATAGTGGCTGGTGTAAAGGAGGTCTCAATCCAGAGAAATATGTAGGCGACCATTTTCTGTAAAGGTTCTCATTTATTCAGGTCATAGTATAACTAATAATAGTTAATGACATTCAGCCATACTTGTTCTGTAATGTTGTAGATGTTACATAGTTACATAGTAGGTGAGGTTGAGAAAAGACACAAGTCCATCAAGTCCAACCTTATGTTAGGCTTATTTACGCCACTTTCATCAGTTTCTAGCATCAGGTACGTATCCCAGTATTTATATCCACACACGTAATACAGACACCTTTATCCAGTCACCATGGAATGTATCAAGCCAGATGTTGATTGTCAAAGAACAGGATGGGTGGTGTGAACGTAGTAGAACCACCCTGTTCTAGTAGCATACAGTAATCCCATCCTTTGGTGTCAAGAACTCTGCATGGGTGTTATTCATTAGATTTTCATGGCTAAAAGGTATGAACTGTAACTAGAGGGAACTACATGGTTGCTCCACATCTTCAATATCTACCATCCTGTTCTTGGAAAATCAACATCTGAATTGACACATTTCACTGTGATTAGTGATAAGGTGTCTGTGCCCCCTGCTGGATATACAGTATATTCTGGGGCAGGGATCTCAAACTGGTGGCCCTCCAGCTGTTGCGGAACTACAAGCCCCATCATGCTTCTGCCTGAGGGAGTCATGCTTATAACTGTCAGCCTTGCAATGCCTCATGGGACTTGTAGTTTCGCAACAGCTGGAGGGCCGCCAGTTTGAGACCCCTGTTCTGGGGTATCATGCTGACGTGCATTAGAATAAGTGGCTTGGAGATGCTAAAAAACATTTCCAACGTTCCAGAACAAGTCCAATTGCAATTATTAGCTGTAGACCACCACTGCTGATCTCCTTCTACAAACGCTAGCTATCTGTAGGTCTGTGGCTAAAGGTGTCCAGTGGAATTCTTTCTTCCGCCCACTGCACAGCTAATATGGGCTGTGCCAGCCTTCAGCCACACTACTGTCATGCCAACCAATGGGTACTGTCTACATAATCCTAAGGAGGACCCAGAAATGTTGCATCGACTCCCTCTAAAGTTCACCATACACATTACACTTTCTGTACAATTTTTTTAGGTTTACCAAAATGCAGGACCCACCAAAACCATATATTGAATTTGCATCCATTCAAGTAGACCCTTGTACTATAGAATTGTATGTATAACTAAAGTATACTGAACAACTAGACTGTGTAGCTTAAAGGAAACCTGTGCTTTGACCATGTACCACCCCTTCACTGGCTACCTGCCCTATTCGAGCCCTCGTTTAATTTCTCTAGTTGAGCAGGGCTTTTAGGGATTGGGAAATGGCAGAAAAGGAGCAGGTGAGTATTGAGTTGGCAAAGAGACAGTAAAGAAGATTTTTACTTGGTTGATATTAGGCAAATCAACTTGGCCAGTTGTTAGAGTGAATGGTGCTTGGTGCCTGAGTGACCTATGATGATCTCCGAGCAGAAAGGGGGGTGTGCTTAGTCGTATGCAGATATTGACTTTCAGGGTCTTTTGTAGGGTTTAAAAATGGATCGTGAAGAGTGGCCCTCTGTCAGTGTACGAACAGATGCCTTGTGGTATCAGCATTTAAGTAGTGGTGTCAATTTGCTGAGTACACGTTCACTGTAAAAAGTTAATCCGAAGGATCTACAGTATATTTGATTCCATGATGGACAACAGCCATCTTACTGTATGTCTGGCCCCACATTCGGCTAGTTCCTCTTTGTTCTTTGTTCTAAATGCTGCTCTATTGTCTCAGAACCCTCCCGGATGCATCTCTGGTATTTATTTTTATCTTCCTACAGCCCAGCCACTTATGTGTCTTCCTCTTGCTCCCTTGTTTGAGTGTTTCCACCCCTAAATCCCTAAAGAGGACAAAGAATGGCCATTGCTGTGGCCATGGCAAGCTTCTCTAATCATGCATCGCACACAGCCAAAGATCATTCCAGATTTGATCTGTCAGATTAAGGTGGAAGGTCAGCTTTTTTTTTTATAGCGCTTTTCTTTAGCAAGACATGTGCAAACAAATTGTTCAGCCACCCAAATAAAAATAAAAAATACTTTGGCCCCCCAATGTTGCAAGAGACATGGGTGACATCACTATGCTTTCCGGCTAATCAGGAATCTTGAATCCCGTGAGAATGCACTCCAAGAGATTGTATTCTTCTGGGATTTAAAGCTCCCAGATCTGCTGGAAAGCATAGTGACCTCACCCCAGAAGTGTCGGAGGCTGGGGTATTTCCTTTTTTTGGGGGGAGGGCAAAAGGTTTGTTTGCAGATGGCTTTTTAAAGCCAGATGTGTTGGGGAGCAGGAAGCTCTCAAAAAAGCAGACTGTTAGCCATTAGAGATCTGCTTTAACAAACTTTACCAACAACTGATTAATATAATTTCATAATTGAGTTTAGTGCTTCTTACTATACATAACTGTCATGAAAATCTGCTTTTCTGGTCTGAATCAAAACATGACTGTGTGACTAATATGTGTGGTCAGTTTAAAGCAGATCTAAACTCACTGACTCAAATCTCATAACTGTAACGTGATTTCAAAAGTTGTTTTCCATTTTTGCAAATCTGCAGTTTTCAAATACTTGGTGATTCTGTCTTGAAGGTCCTTGTTTAGGAACTTCCCATTTTGGGGTGACAACAGTCTCCCAAGTATACTCCTGCGTTGTCGCCCTTGTCACATATGCACCTGATGGACACTACAAGTGACCATGCTGACACGCATTTTGCATGGGAATGGTTTGCTGTTGTTGCTACCAGGAAGCCGGTTCAGAGCCATGATGTGCATGATGTGATGGCTGTTGTCCATCATGGAACCAAATATTCTGTAGATCCTTCGGATTAACTTTTTACCGTGAACTACTGCTGGAGCAAGCGCATCCAGACAGGAAGTGTATGAGAAAGGCTGGAGGAGATCATTAGTGTTAAGATGGCAAAAAAGGATAAAGCAGAGTGAAAACAGTATTTTATGGGAAAAAAAACATAGCCAAAGTTTATCCTATCAATATAACCCTTTAAAAAAAATGTTTGATCTACCTAACTTAAAGGGTAAGTCAACCACAAACTTTTGTTTCAGGTCTGGTCAGACAACTGGGAGGTGGACCACCCATTCTTCTTAAATCTCTATCAGAATCCAGATGTAGCACCCTGGTGTTTAGGCAGGGTTGCTAACAAATTTAGTTTGCCAGGTAATAATTGTCCTGGTTAATTTTTAGTAGATCCACTGATTCCTCTCTAATTCTGGAATTACTGCACCTTTTCTCTTCTGTCACTAGGTGGCACTGTAGCTGATGACATTAGATTGACAAGAGCTCCGCAAAGGTCAGATTATAAATGGTTGGGCGTCTCAGACAATTGGCAGGGGTTTCTTTAGTCCCTTGGCCTGCTGGGAGAGCCTATTTACTTGGGTGGAGTCAGGTGATCGGGGTTCTGTGCCACCTGGATGGCTGTCTGTGTGGACGTGTGTTATGTCGCCCCGGGCTGCTAGGCCGGAAGCATGAGGCCTATCCCAGGGGCACCTGGCTGCTAGGCTACCTAAGGCCTATCCAGGAGCAGGAGAAGCAGCGTAGGGTTGGGACTGCAGGATTGGAGTCTGACCGAGTTGCGAAGGTTCAGCCAGACGGGGAACCAGTTGTGGTCGGAGGTAAAAGGGAAGCAGTCGCCACTAAGGGACCATCCACCTTGTTACCGGAGACCACTGTGAATAAGCTTGAGCCAGTACCAGAGCAGTCTTCTCACCAGCCGGGGATGGTGAAGAAGTGGGAAAGCTTCAGTGAAGTGCCAAGCCAGGGACCCAGCAGGTTAGTGGGGGTGACGCTTGAGGAGTATACAGCGGGTTAGCTGTGGAAGAGCTCAGGAGATTCAGTGACAATTGGATCTGGAAGTCTAGTGAGAGACTGGGAGCTCAGTGAGTGAAGATCTACAGTGGGATACTGTGAGATAAGAAAATAACTATTCTGTGTTACCATGTGCAAATACCTTTAGTGACTGTTACAAGTTCAGTTGCCATAGGAGATGGCGGCCCTACCTATACAGACATGGCATCCGTCTGGAGGCATTTCCCTGTATACTGTAGCTGTCTACCTATAGAGTCTCGGAGTCTGTCAATTATCATTGCATCTACTTAAGGGTGTCCTGGCCCTAACCCGCTCTCCCACAGTTCTTGTTAAGAGACAATAAATCTCTTCTTCGCATTTAAAAAGTGACTGGCGCCCATCATTTCATCTAGCATTACACCCACCATGCCTGTTAACCCACTCTACAAGGAAGGATGTCAGCTATCCCTAACTCATGAGGTCACCATTAGGCTTCTGGAGGCCCGGGACCTTGCTACACAAAGGTGACAGCTCCATTGTTCTGGCTTGCGGTGACCCTAAGCACCATTGCAATCACAAGTGGGCCAAGATGGGAACTCTACTTCTAGAGCTCCAACAAGGTGTAAGGAAACTAAAAGACAGGAGTGAGATTTCATGACACCTGGGCAAAGCTGGAAACTAAATACAGAGATCTTATCACATTAGTTCCTGTAACATAAACTAAAGGATATGGGTGAGATACCTTCAACAGCAATGGTAAGCGGGTGGAATTGGGAACTCACCACTGGAGACCCAGGGGGATACTGTAACAAACTAAAGGAGAACTCAAAGGTAGCAGTGAGGCAAATTCATAAAAGCCACGGCAGGTGGGCGGAGCTGGGAACTCAGGTGCAGAGATCTCATCACTGAAGTCCCAGTAGGATACTGTAACCTTAACGAAAAGTGAACTCAGAGGTAGCAATGAGATAACTTCACAACAGCCATTACAAGTTGGCGGGGTTGGGAACCCAGGTGTAGAGATCTCACCAATAGGGTCCCAGGAAGATACTGTAACATTAACAAAAGGAGAACTGAAGAGGTAGGCAGTGAGATGCCTTCACAACAACCATAGCAAGTGGGTGGGGCTGGGAACCTAGGTGTAGAGATCTTACACTGGAGTCCCAGTAAATTATAAAGGAGATTCCATAACAGAATTTTTTTTTTATCATTACAACAATTTGGCGCAGCTGGGGAACAGATCTCATGACTGCAGTATCAAAAAGTAACAAAATAATCTGACCTGCTGACATTCCCCAAAGAAAGAAATAACAGGACTGGCCCTTTGATTAACTTTTCACTACTTATTACGACCAGCACGCGATTTTCAATATTAAATGGGTTAGTGTCCATGTGATACCGGAACATGCATCCCATTTTTTTTCTCTGCTGTGTCAGAGTTTCTACAATGTGACACTTTCATACGCTATCACCCTGTATATTTTTCTATTTAAAAAAAAAAACACAAACATTCTTTATTTTTTTTTTTTTTTTTGGCAAAAGAATAACAGACATCGGCAGCCAAAATTTGCGCTGGAGTTCCTTAAATGGCTATAGATGCAAAACGAGTCAGCGCTCTTTTGCGGAGTACAGTCAAGGTAAATAAAAAAAAAAAACATTGCTGCTTTCATAAACGTCTGAAGCCAAGCAGTAAAAATTTGGCTTTAATTAATCCTAAACACGTCAGAATAGACAAAACAGTCCTCAGAAAAATGACATCTTCCAAAACCGGTGCCAGCATTCCGCAACAATAAAATTCAAAAATGTAACGGTTGTAGAGTATAGATTGGAGTTCTCTCATCGTATGATAATGAGATACTATGATAAAGGTCTTCTACTTCTTTAAGGACGCTTTTTTTTTTCCCTATCTATTAAAAACAAAAGTAAACAGAAAAACAAAAATACTCTAACTGGTATGCACCGCGTCGTTAAATATATATATAGTTTTGTTCAAGTTGTACCCCATGACTTGCTGGCAGAACTCGCAAAACACTGTTCGTCCTGCTCCGGTCCATTTTCACCATGCTGCGACCTATGTGTGGTCAACTAAGCTTAGACTCCGAAACAGGAGTCGATTTCGCCTGTATTTCGGCACCATCATCCCACGGAGAGAATCCAACTCGGCAAAGGACTCTCAGCCCATACTGAATGTTTTTTTAAAATGAATTTTTCTTGCTCGTCACCAGGCCGACTTGGTTACTAGTTAAAGTTACAGCAGTTCAAATAGCTGATGCTCTTGCCCTCTCCTGGCAAGGAAGAGTCCACGTTGTTGACCAACGCGTTTTGTCGGGCCTCGCTGATCAAGCGGCACGCTAAGTCCAGGAACAGTTTTTCCACATTGTCCGACTCTTTGGCAGAGGTTTCCAGGTAATACATGTTTTGGGAGCCTGCAAACTCTTCAGCTCTTTGCTGGGAGACTTCTCTTCGCTCGGCCAGGTCTATTTTGTTCCCTGTAACAATATTAAACAGAAGTGTGCATTAGAGATGGCAGGGAGCTGGCTGAACAGCTGTGTGGGTGGCAGGATGCGGGCATTATCTGTAATACTTGTTCAACAAAAGCCACTCAAGGACAAATTTCTATCACTGACGTACATGGACACCATTGTGTTTCTGAAGTAGGCACATATGGACAAATATAGCCTTCCATTGTTAATTTTTTTTTTATTCAAAGAGAACACCAGAAAGGCATGCAAGCAACTATGCATGAAAAAAAAATACATAGACATTTTCCATTCAATAGCTAAAGTGGAACTCTGGGAATTATTTTTATTGCCAACTTACATTGGTCCACCTTGGAATGATGTAATTATCCATATTTTATATGTGGAGGGCTGCTGGGGATGCTTGAAACCACTGTAGTAGGCCACGCTACATACAGTGATAGCAAAGCGGGTTCCACTCTGTACACGGGGGGGGGTGTTCACTTGGCACCTCCTCCAATCAGAGAATGCCTTGTATTTTTTAAAGTGGAGCTCCACCCACAAGGGGAAGCTCCACTTGTTTGCCTCCTCCCCCCCTCCACTGCCACATTTGGCAACTTTGGGGGGGGGAGCGGGTACCCGGTTTTGACAGGTACCCACTTCCAGCTGACTTCACTACGGCAAACTCAGCCTGAAGTTTGGCCCCCCTCCTCCTGCCCCCGCTGCCAGGCCATTTACAAAGTGCAGTAGGGAACCGGCTTTGAAGACGGTTTCCCCTAGCAGGGATGGCGGTGGCAGGGGCCCATTGAAAAATTGGCTCAGGTGAAGACACCACTGGATTCGTGGACAGGTAAGTGTCCTAATATTAAAAGAGAGTGTGGAAAGGTTAGAACCCCTGTTAGGTTTTTATTGCTGTGTCCCTGTTGGGTAGATTCACTCTCTCTTCTTTAAAAATAAAGAAATATCCAATAATATGAATTGTCACTGAAACAAGAAGGGAGGGAAAATCTTCCAATGTGGACACGGTGACAACTGTCTTATGTCCTGTACACACGGTCGGATTTTCCGATGGAAAATGTGCGATCGGAGCGTGTTGTCGGAAAATCCGACCGTGTGTGGGCTCCATCGGACTTTTTCCATCGGATTTTCCAAAACACAAAGTTTGAGAGCATGCTATAAAATTTTCCGACAACAAAATCCGATCCTTTAAATTCCGATCGTGTGTAGACAAATCCGACGGACAAAGTGCCACGCATGCTCAGAATAAATTAAGAGACGAAAGCTATTGGCTATTGCCCTGTTTATAGTCCCGACGTACGTGTTTTACGTCACCGCGTTCAGAACGATCGGATTTTCTGACAACTTTGTGTGACCGTGTGTATGCAAGACAAGTTTGAGCCAACGTCCGTCGGAAAAAAATCAATGGATTTTGTTGTCAGAATGTCCGATCAATGTCCGATCGTGTGTACGGGGCATAAGAGACAGACCTCCTTTAGTTTAACAAGCTCTCCTCTCACTTTCTGTTGTGCCTAGGAGAAAGAAAGTAAAGAAAAAAATCCCCCGAATGGGACACGGATAGCGAAAATAAAGAAAAAAAAAAACTCGACCAGAGTTTTAACTATTTCCTACTCTATTCAAAACAAAACAAGAAAAGTTTTGGTATTACCTACTGTATATCAAGGGTCTTGAATTAAAAATCATGGAAGTCCAGTCAGTAAAATTTTCTTCGGGCAGAGGTCTAAATCTCATGTTTGTGCTATAACACATCCCAGCTACCCTTTACATGACAGTCCCCTCTTTACATTAGTGTCCTCATTCCCCCATTTACATCACAGTCCCCCCCCTCTACATCACAGTCCCCCCCCTCTACATCAGTGTCCTCGTTCTCCCCTTCACATTACAACCCCCTTTACATCACAGTCCCCCCTCCACATCAGTGTTTTCAGCCCCCCTTACACATCACAGGCCCTCTTTACATCAGTGTCCTCAGCCCCCATCCACATTATAGCCCCCCTTTTATGTTAGTGTCCTCAGCCCCCTTTCCACATCCTAGCCCCCTCTTTACATTAGTGTCCTCAGCCCCCTTCACAACTCTCCTTGACATCACAGTCGCCCCCCCTGTACATCAGTGTCCACAGTCCCCCTTGAGGGCCGGTTCACAGTAAATCATATACGTACTGCGGTACCATGCGATCTGGTGCAGGCAAACGCGCTGGGTACGCAAACTGCATTTGGAGTGTCGTTAGGAGTATATTGACTTTTGCAGCAGTTCACCATGTGCGTTTTGAACACAGAACAGGCACAGAATGCGGGTTTCCCGCACAACATTCTGGTGTGAATGAGCCTTTACATCACAGACCCCCTTCACATCACAGTCCCACCCCTCTTTACATCACAGACCCCCTTCACATCACAGTCCCACCCCCCTTTACATCACAGTCTCCCTTTTACAGCAGTCCCACAGTGTCCTCAATTCCCCTGCACATCACAGCTCCTCTTTTCACTGCAGTCCCCTTCATATCACAGTCCCCTTTGTAATCACAGCCCCCCTTAAATCACAGTGCCCCTAGCAATCACAGCCCCCTCCCATCACAATCCTTCTCAGTCATAGCCCCCCTTTCCTCCTTTAGACCACAGACCCTCTTTCAATCGCTGCCACCCCTGTACCTTAACACAGCAGGGCAGAGGCACTTATCAACTAGGGTGTCTTCTTTCGGGCCTCCTGCTTGGCTGCCGCTTTCATCCTCACAGCGGGGCAGGAAGGTGGGACAGGTCTAGACGGAGGGTGGAAGCTGCCCAAATTATTACGTTAACAAGTAGGTGATTACACGCTCGTAATTTAAAAAGGCTCCAGTTCTATGTGCAGATCTGCAGCACCTAGTGCCCTCTGCCCTCTGTGAAGATGACAGCATCAGCCAGGTGGGAGTCCAATGGGAGGACACCCATCTACTAAGTAGCACGGCCGTGCTCTGGACAGGAGCATCATTCTGTCGGACTGTGGTCCAACATTTAGTGATCCCTGACCTATACTAAAACATGATACACTGAATAAATGTGACTTCATCCCCAAGGATCTTGACTAATACACTGGTTAAGATGGATACACTGTATACATGTGATTCCACCCCCAAGGATCTTGACTTATCCACAAGCACAGTCATGACCTTTTTGCATGAATAAATGTGACTCCAACCCCAAGGATATTGGTTGATACACTGCATATAGGTGACTCCACCCTTAAGGATCATTTCTTACCCACAAGCCCAGTGCTGACCTCGTTGCCTGAAAAAATGTGACTCCATTACCAAGGATCTTGACTTACCCACAAGCACAGTAATGACCTTGTCGCTTGAATAAATGTGACTCCAACCTCAAGGATATTGGCCAATGCACTGGATACAGGTGACTCCACCCCTAAGGATCTTTTCTTACTCACAAGCCCAGTGCTGACCTTGTTGCCTGATTAAATGTGACTTCAACCCCAAGGATCTTGACTCACCCACAAGCACAGTAATGACCTTGTTGCTTGAATAAATGTGACTCCAACCTCAAGGATATTGGCCGATACACTTGATACAGGTGACTCCACCCTTAAGGATCTTTTCTTACCCACAAGCCCAGTGCTGACCTCGTTGCCTGATTAAATGTGACTTCACCCCAAGGATCTTGACTCACCCACAAGCACATTAATGACATTGTTGCTTGAATAAATGTGACTCCAACCCCAAGGATCTTGACAGATACAATGGATACAGGTGCCTCCACCCCAATGATCTTTTCTAACCCACAAGCCCAGTGCTGACCTCGTTGTCTGAATAAATGTGACTCCTACCCCAAGGATCTTGACTTACCCACAAGCACAGTAATGATCATGTTGCTTGATTAAATGTGACTTCACCCCCAAGGATCTTGACTCACCCACAAGCACAGTAATGACCTTGTTGCTTGAATTAATGTGACTCCAACCCCAAGGATCATGGCAGATACACTGGATACAGGTGAATCCACCCCAATGATCTTTTCTTACCCACAAGCCCAGTGCTGACCTCATTGTCTGAATAAATGTGACTCCTACCCTAAGGATCTTGACTTACCCACAAGCACAGTAATGATCATGTTGCTTGATTAAATGTGACTTCACCCCCAAGGATCTTGACTCACCCACAAGCACAGTAATGACCTTGTTGCTTGAATTAATGTGACTCCAACCCCAAGGATCATGGCAGATACACTGGATACAGGTGAATCCACCCCAATGATCTTTTCTTACCCACAAGCCCAGTGCTGACCTCGTTGTCTGAATAAATGTGACTCCACCCTCAAGGATCTTGACTTACCCACAAGAACAGTAATGACCTGGTTGCTTGAATAAATGTGACTCCAACCCCAAGGATCTTGACTCACTCACAAGCACACTAATGACCTGGTTGCTTGAATAAATGTGACTCCAACCCCAAGGATCTTGGCAGATACACTGGATACAGGTGACTCCACCCCTAAAGATCTTTTTTTACCCAAAAGCCCAGCGCTAACCTCGTTGTCTGAATAAATGTGACTCCACCCCCATAGATCTTGACTTACCCACAAGCACAGTTATGGCCTCCTTGATTGAATAAATGTGACTCTACCCCCAAGGATCTGGACTTACCCACAAGCACAGTGATGACTTCGTTGTTTGCATATTGCTCTATCTCCCTCAGCCATTCTGGAAGGCACCGGAAGGATTCCTCACAGGTAATGTCGTAGGTTAATATCAAGGCGTTGGCACTACGGTAATAACTCTGAGTGATGGAGCGGAACCTCTCTTGCCCTGCCGTGTCCCATATCTGGAGCTGCAGAACACAAAAAGTGGAGACAATATAAGCATTTAGACATCCACTGGTAACTTCTCTCTGAAAGAACTGGGTTATAGTGCAAACAACAACAAACGTAACATAAACCTGTGAAATTGAAATTGATTTAAAAATAACCACTTGCAATATCGTTATGTAAGTGTAGCTGTAGCGTCACAATCCTTCATATTCCTAATGAATAGTGTGAATACTGTGAGTTTATAAAGACATTATTTTTGGATAAGATTCTATGCCTTTGTTACAGTAATTAATTGTATGCCTAAACTTTAGATGCATTTAAAGTGTAAATAAACCTTAGAAAAAGTTAATTTATTTGCTCCCTCTTGCTCCTCTCTCACTGCAGCTGACAGGAGCGGCTCTGTGTAAAGTCGCTCCTGCCCCCGACCCCCTTCCTGGCTGTAAAGGACCCGAACCAATCAGAACCAGGGAAAGGACTTGCTATGCAGGCGCAATGGATTCTGGGAGCTGTAGACCTTAAAAGGGCACTACACAATACAAGTCAATAGAAGCTATGTGCTGTGGACTTTAATACCCAGGATTCCTGGCACATAGGTGAGAAGAGGAGAGAACTTTTCTCAGGCAAGTTAACAGAGATATAGGTAGTGCCGCGCAGGAAGAGAAAGAGTGCAGACCTGTGCGGTTTGGGCCTGAACTCCCACTAAGAGAGAGAGAAAGTGCTACTGAAGATTGTATAAGGACCAGGTTCCTGAGTGCTGGGCTGGAACTGTGCAGATTTTGGAGCAGTTTGTATCTACATCAGAGCTCAGAGACTGAGCCATAAAGAGTTGCTGTGTCCTGGGACCAGAGCTGGAAGACCTGTTGCCATGTGTTAGCCAGTGAGGACCTGTTATTATTGACTGCGAAGCGTATGGGACCTGATCAGTTGCAGACCAGGAGTGGTGAGCAGCACAGCCTAGCCTAATTCCTTACAGCCTACAGTTAATGCCAATAGGACTGCCTTTACCTAACACCCCATCAGCTATGCCTTGTGTATAGTCTTAAAGGGACAGCTACATGTGCACCACCTACAGAAGGGCCCCAACGAAAGGTGGCAGTTACATTACAGTCACCTCTGGGGGTACCCCTTTTTTTTAGGAACGCGTACACCCACCCACTACAGGGCTGGGTGCACTGAGGGACACTTTTTGAATAGTAATTTCCAAGGGTTACGGAGAGACTTTTTCTTTGCGCCATTCATGCTCTCATGGTTGATGCTGTTCTTACTAATGCTGTGTATACTAGTTTAGTGGGGTTTAGCCTTGTTGTGGTGTAAGTCAATGGCCATAAGTGAGGCTAATATTCTCATCAGTTAACCTAACATACTCGTTGACCTGTTTATTTGGATGTGTATGGTGTTTATGCCACTTTGCTATAAAATACTTACCTTATCTATCAATGATTGCCTGTTGCCTATTTTCTGTGTACTGTTGTAGAGTGGTAATCTACTTAATCTACGCTTAAGTTACACAGGTGTGAGCGGCCTTCAATCTGTACCTGGTGTGCCAATGGAAACTGAGCAGTTTAAGTGTCAAGGCAGAACCATCACACCAAGCAGCTCCTGCAGGGGTAGCGCTACTTTTTTTTTTACTTTGGCCTTCCCAAGTTTCCCAAGTTATTCCTTTACTGCGATGGGCAGTCTCAGGCGCAGAGAGGCAGGACCGAACTCAACTTTTAAAGAAGTCAAGATCATCATATAACTTCAGCTGCTTATATCTCTAAATCTAGTTGTGTTGGCATGAGGTTTTCACTGAAAGTACATCCATTTTTTAAATTTAAATCTTATTTTCCGTTGCTCTGTTTTGTGGTGAGTTTATGGAGCTACACTATAACAACAACATGCGTGCCCCTCCTGATTAACTGGCTCCAATATACTAACATTTAGTAAATTATATTACTTAAATACTTACCTTTCCTAAACAACCAATAATCATGCGACCAAGCTAAGGCAGCTGAGGCGAAAGGCACAGCCAAATAATTAGCGGAGATGCAAGTTGGGTTTTCTTGCTGTTTGTGTCTCATGCAGCTCTTTAGCTGTGCTATACATTTCACACCTATTTCAATACAAATTAAAGAGAATCTGTCATTTAAAAAAAAAAACTGCTCCACGTATAAAGGGCATGTACCGACAGGACAGTGCACATATCTGCCAAATCCCTGGCCTTTCTAACAAGTAAAACTTCTGTACTTTCAATATTGCCGAAGCTACCCCAGATCTTCTTGTCTTCTGCACTTACCTACTGCCCACCCCCCTCCTATGTGAATAAACACAGGTACTATAAAAAAGGCCTTTATTTCAAAAAAAAAAAAAAAAAAAACACACAATGCCAATATGTAAATCCAAAGCCAATCACAGCAATGTAGATGCATCAACAATCATGAGTGGCGCCCTCCACACCATGACAATCCTCTCCCACTGACACTTCCATTCCAAAGTTAGTTCTCCAGTGCTGCTGGAATGTCATGACCTGTCAGGGGGCTAACCTGAATAGGCATAGACCTGGCAGATATACGCTAATATGCACAGGAATGAGCGCAGACGTTTGGCTAATGTTTGTGCACGTTTGGCTAATGTTAGTGCGTGACAAAGGCCTTTATAAGGACTCCACTCTTGTTCAGAAGTTGCTGGTTTATCGTCAGCTTCCTGTATCCTGTGTTCCCGTGTGCTCTAGTCTATACCCTTGGACTACCTGTCGCCAACTCGGCTTGTTCCCTGGACCTGCCTTCAGCTTCTCTCCTGGCTCTGACTTAGCGTGTAATAAATGGGGAGTACTTGGAATGGTCTGGTGTGGAAAGTGGGGTCCCCCAGGGTTCTGTCCTGGGACCAACCCTATTTAATTTATTCATAAAAGATCTGGAGGATGGGATAAACAGCTCAATCTCAGTATTTGTGGACAATACAAAGCTAAGTAGGGCAATAATTTCTCTGCAGGATATGGAAACCTTGCAAGAAGATCCGAACAAGTTAATGGGGTGGGCAACTACATGGCAAATGGGGTTTAATGTTGAAAAATGTAAAATAATGCATTTTTTGTGTGCCAAAAATATGAATGCAATTTACTTGCTAGGGGGAGAACCTTCGGGGGAAACCAGGATGGAAAAGGACCTGGTGGTTCAAGTAGATGACAGGCTCAGCAAGGGCATGCAATGCCAGGCTGCTGCAAGCAAGGCCAACAGAATATTGGCATGCATTAAAAAGAGGATCAACTCCAGAGATAAAATGATAATTCTCCCACTCTACAGGACACTGGCCGGCCGCACCTGAAGTATGCCGTCCAATTCTGGGCAGAAGTCCTCAGGAGGGATGTGCTGGAACTGAAGAGGGTCCAGAGAAGGGCAACTGAGCTAATAAAGGGACTGGAGGATCTCAGCTATGGGGAAAGACTTCAAGCATTGAACTTATTCTCTCTGGAGAAGAGACGCTTGAGAGGGGATATTATTTCAATGTACAAATACTATACTGGTGACCCCACAATAGGGAAAAAAACGTTTCCGCACAAGGGAATTTAAAAAGACACGTGGCCATTCACTAAAATTAGAAGAGAAGCGGTTTAACCTTAAACTGTGTAGAGGGTTCTTTACTGTAAGAGCGGTAAGGATGTGAAATTCTCTTCCACAAGCAGTGGTTTCAGTGGGAGCATCAAAAATTTTAAAAAACTATTCGATGGGCACCTAAATTACCACAACATACAGGGTATACACTGTACTACTAATATATAAGCACACACACAGGTTGGACTTGATGGACTTGTGTCTTTTTTCCAACCTCACCAACTATGTAACTATATATAAAATGAATTACTTCTGCCTGCAGTAGTTGGAGGTTTGGTATGGCAAGTGAACTTGCCATTAAGTTTGCCTGTTCAGTGAACTATGAACAAGCTGATCAATCATGAGTTTGATCTGAACCCCAAGCTCATTCCAAATGCTACAGCACACAAAGACATTTTGCACAGTTGTGGGCTTCCAACCTTGTGGCAACAGTATGAGGAAGGCCCTTTCCCGTTCGTGTCTATTTATAAATGTATAGGTTTACCTGCTCAACTTATCCTCACATTCCGGGAAACACCGGTGATTGGAAAGGCTTCTATATGTCCAAAATCATGTGATAAGAAAAGTGAACCTGCATACAGTCCTGAATTACAAAATAGCAAAATGTATTCCTCCATCGGCAAACAGAAACACAGAACAAAGTCAGCTCAGCAGACTTTGTTCTGTGTTTGCCAATGGAATAATACATATTTGCGGTTTGGAACACAGAACTGTGTGCAGGTTCACTTTTCTGCCAGCATGACTGTGACCCTGTGCACAAAGCCAGCTCCATAAAGAAATGGTTTGTCCAGTTTGGTGTGGAGGAACTCAAGTGGCCTTCGCAGATCCCTGCCCTCAACCCTACTGAACACCTTCTAATCCAACATCAGCACCTGACCTCATAATGCTCTTCTGACTAAATGAGCACAAATTCCCACAGACGTGCTCAAAAGTCTTGTAGAAACCATTCTCAGAGGAACAGAGGCTGTCAGAGCTAAAAAACGAGGGAGGAAACTTCTTATTAATGCCCGTAATTTTGGAATGGGCTAACCAACAAGCTCATATAGGTGTCAGGTCAAGCGTAAACATACCTTTGGCCATATATGCATGGACCTTCAGATGCCTACACTTTATACCCATAGTATATTTTTCAGCGACAAGGTTTCTTTATATATTCAGATTACTTTTTTTTTATAACTGCTCATACAGTTAATTTTTGTGATTTACCACTTGACAGAAAGGATCACAGTGAAAAAAAAACAAAAAAAAAAACATATTATGCAATTCTGCTTTGTGCCTGCGGTTCACCAAGGCCTCAGTTGGGCGAGCTGAGAGTTTGCTGAGAGTTTGCTGAAGCTCACTGAGAGGCTGTCTTCTGAGTATCTAGCCTGGTATCAATGGGAGAAAGCGTCTGGAAGATATTGGAAGGAGGCAACCAATTATCCAAGGACATTAGTGAGTACAGGCTGGTGGGGTCTCCAAACCATGGCCCGTGGGTCGCACCCAGCCCGCCGCTGCTAAATCTCAGGCCTGTCATTAATTCACGGGCACCCGGCCCACGGACAAGTGGGTCTCTGTTTAATAATGTCATCTGCAAAAGTGTCTGTGTTATATAATAAAAATGCAGCTATATATCAGCGGCTCTCGACGCACAGGTGACTCGCCACCTCTCTCCTCCTCCTCCTCCTCTCCTCCCCCTTCCCCTCCTGACTGACGTCATTCTCGGCCTTGCCCACTGCAATTGTCAGACGAACAGAAGAGAGGGGCGGCGAGTCACGTGAGCGCCGACTGGCGCTCCTAATGAGGTATATAGCTGCATTTTTAAAAACACTTTTGCAGATGACATTATAAAAAGCTGAGCAAGCATTTTCTTTCATCCATCGTCCTCAGTCACCACTGTACCCCCCCCCCCTACACAGCCACCTCTGCATCCCCCCCATCCACAGCCACTGCTGTATCCCACCCCTCCACAGCCACTGCTGTACCCCCCTCCCTGTCCACAGTCACCTCTGTATCCCCCACGTCCACAGCCACCGCTGTACCCCCCCTTGTCCACAGCCAACTCTGTATCCCCCCCCCATCCACAGCTATCACTGTCCCCCCCCGTCCACAACCACCTCTGTATCCCCCCTGTCCACAGCCATCACTGTCCCCCGTCCCCGTCCCCACCATCCCCCAGCCCAGAGCCACCACTTTTCCTGTTGCTAATACCAAGTTAAATTCAGGCATTTACACAGCTTTCAAATAATAAATACATGTAAGGATGTATTGATGAGTGTGGAACTGCATTAATTAGCGTGGTTTATATCTGTCTAGAGTTCAGCTTTAAATATCATGCTTGCTGTGGGTGTTGTTGATGCAGTCCGGCCAGTGTGTCTCTGAAAGCTGCGACATCTACAATGACCCCCCGAGGACGCAATCCAAATCGCTTCCAGTAAAACAAACTATTCCTTTCAGTCAGGCGCGGAGAGACGCTGCGAAAGCACAAGCCGACACACAAGCCCTGCTTTGTTCCCTAGAGGAAAAGCTGCTGTGAAAACCGCAGAAACATGCGATTCCACAGTGCCTTATAAAACAGCAAACCTGCCCTTGAAGTTAAACAGAACTGGAGGGACCAATTAACTGTGTGTGTGTGCAGCGGCCCATGTCTGCTACACACCGCTATGCCGGAGGTACCCTGTTGTGTGGATTAAAATCAAAAAAGGATTTATTATGAATGGTGAATGCTAAGAAGAACTCCATCAAGGCCTTTCCTAGTCCCAGCTGCCCACGTGACATAACCCCCTACGTGGCTTTATTGAAGATTTGGCTGGGCAGTGTCCTCAATTCTCGAACCCACAAATATAGTTATGGCTTGTGTCAATAGGCCTGCTGCTTCTCTCCCTCTACAAGTCAACGGGAATGCTAAAATTCAGCAGTTCGATGCAGCTAAGGTAGGTCAACAGCAGGTCAAAAAGAGGTCAACTGCATATCAAATGCACCGGGTCACTGGACTCCGAGGGCCAATATGCACATTATGTGCGTTAGCGTGCTGCAGTGCCATTCATTTTGGATAGCACCCCAACACACTAAGGCAACTCAGCTCCAACGCAATGCAGTGCACCGCTTTGTATTATAGTCTGCTGCATTGCCAAAATTGGTGCATGTCTGTTTTTTTATTTTTAAAGAGAAGTATGGGATCCACCTAGGTGGATGCAGCATCGGACCGATGCTGCATCTATCCCCCGCCAGCTCAGACTGAGAACCGAGCGATCAAACACCGCTGATCGCTTGGTTCTCAGAGCTCCGTGAGCAGAGAGCTGGTGACTGTCAGTCACCACTGTCTGCTCTGACCCCCCCACCCATGTTCAATGGAGCGCTGGGCTGTGGAGGGGGTGGGAGTGGCCAGCTCAGGCTCTCAGCAGCTCGCTGACAGGCTGAGCCGGGTGCCGTTCCAGGCATGTGGGTGGATCTCGACTATATGGTCGCAATCTTTCCCGAGCCTGGATCGGCTCTGTGACGTCAGCCGACAGCGGAGTTCAACTTGCTGTCTGCTGAAAATGGGTCACAGGAGTAAAGAACGAACTGCACTCCTGCAGTCCACAAGAGAAGTACAGCCAAACAAACTTTGGTCATACTTCTCCTTTAATGTATTTATCTGTTGTCTTATCAGCCTATTTGGTTGAATTAAAAAGGGGGGTAACTAATGCGCAAACCCTCACTACACCAGGAAATATAAAGGAGTAGCTGCCAACATGGAAGGTGTTCTCACACAAAATGACAAATGAAAAAAGAAGTATGTGGAGCTAACTCAACAGAATTAAATATAGACGATTGCAATGTTCAAATACAATCAATGAATCTATATGTGCAATACATAAGCTACAAGATAGCACTTCAGTGGCCGTGCTAAACAATCTTCAACATGCGCAACAATGTTAAGTCACATCACAATAATAACTTTTAAAGTGCAAAAAAATGCTCCAAAGTGATAGTAGTGCAAAGATAATTATTATTATTATTATACAGGATTTATATAGCGCTTTACAACTTGAGGGTAGACAGTACAAATACAATACACTTTAATACAGTAGGAATCAGAGGGCCCTGCTCCTTAGAGCTTAATGATAATGTCCAATACAAAAATCTCCAAGTGAACAGTTCATAGGAAAAAAGTACATGTGCCAAACAACTGAAAGATCCACTTCATCCAAAGGATTCCACCATCCGCTGTGTGCCACTCATTTGCCCCAGCTTCTAAGAAGACCCCTACAGGTCAAATCAGGCCTTTGTATGGATAAGCGCTGGATCCTCAGCGATTGATCGATTCCAAAAGATATCCACAACAATGCCGGTACGGGGGTGGGTTTCAGACTCATCCAATGCAGTTTAACATGCAATAAAGAAGGATCCATAGTGCAGTAATTCAATACACTTTATTTCAAAAACAAGTACTGACTTACACTTAAAAACACTCGGTACAGCTTAACAGAGGAACTTCCGGTCTCGTCCGCAACTGGAAGTGACTACACCTGGCTCCTCCCTGATGCGTTGCATCACTGAACACGTGACTTCATCGAAGGGTCCAATGCTGCATGTGTCCCCCGCCAGCTAAGCCTGAGAACCGAGTGATCAAACACTGCCGATCGCTTGGTTCTCAGAGCTCCGTGAGCATATAGCTGGTGATTGTCAGTCTGTCTGCTCTGCCCCCCCCCCACCCATGCTCACTGGAGCGCTGGGATGTGGAGGGGGTGGGAGCGGCCAGCTCAGGCTCTTAACAGCTCACTGACAGGCTGAGCCGGGTGCCGGTCCAGGTATGTGGGTGGATCTCGACTATATGGTCGTAATCTTTCCCGAGCCTGGACTGGCTCTGTGACGTCAGCCGACAGTGGACTTCAACCCGCTGTCTGCAGAAAACGGGTCACAGGAGTAAAGAACGAACTGCACTCCTGTGATCCACAGGAGAAGTACAGCCAAACAAGCTTTGGCCGCACTTCTCCTTTAATGTATTTATTTGTTGTCAGCCTATTTGGTTGAATGGGATGCCTAAAAGTGAGACTAAACTATAGTATGTATTCTTAACAAAGGATCTTCTATTGCACTCAACCTCCTTGAATCTCTAAATTATTATTTTTTTGCTGCTGTGATCTGACTTCTTGTTAGAGAGTGGCTACGTTTGTTCTCCCAGTTCCTACTGTAGGTAGGAATGTAGCCACCATTCGTCCTCGCTCCTGGGATGTACTAGGCCTATGAGATTTGTAGTGTGCATAGAGCAGTGCACATGACTACAATTAACCTGCACTACCAATTCCAAACACATGGACGTGAGAGGGGGAGAAGGAGATGTTCAGGAGAACATGGAGGAAGTTACAAGGAGGCAAAAAAGCTAATTTCAAGACAAATAGATTACAGGTGAGTAGAATTATACGGGTCTGATAATGTTGAGTTTATATATATATATATATATATATATATATATATATGTATGTCTATCACTTTAAGAATTTGTAATACAATATCTTGCTTCTTCTTAGACACAGAGTTTTCAGTCTATGATGACCTTCACTGCCAGATAAGAAGCAACAGTTTACTCCCTTTTTGCTCTGAGAAATGGACAGTCTTATCTAGCTGGTCTGATCCAGTACCGTCATGGCGGCACCCATGTTTTCTTTCACTTTCTATCAGTCACATGATGTAACCACCCATTTAACTGTTCCTTTGCTACTAAGAAGATATGAATGCTGATTGGACTAAACTATACGATCACACCTATAACACGCCTAGAACTTATGCATATTCATACATATATGTATTGTTAAACTTGATGTTTTTAAGTCAGAGACACTTCCTTCTTTGCTTGGCCTGGTGGTGCTGAATGTTGGTGTCTGTTGTGTCTCTCCACTGCAGTGTATACAATAAAGCACCTACTTATATTATCTTAAGATCTAGGTCTACTATCTCATCTGAATGTCTTGTTTGGAGACTCCCTAACCTGATCTAACACAGGGTCATTAGGTAATGAATTATTTTTGGTAAGATATACCTGTACTCAGTGATCACAGATATACTACATCTATTGCATTGCAGGTCAGTGGCCAGACCGGAACTTTCTAGCTCTCCTACAGCTTGTGTCTATTTGCCCCATATTGGCAATATATCCACTGGAGCATTTGCACTTTGCAGAGTAGAGAAGGGACTGGCCAGAAAGGGATTACTTTGACGCAGTTGGCAAGCCTAAACATGTATTGGAAAATGTGTGAACTAAAAATCCCCATTTTGTTTTCCAAATTTGCTAGAAAGGGTATATAGCAGTGTGCGGAGGGTTCACCAAGAATTTTTGGATGATTTTTGGAGCACAAGGATATTGTTTAGCATAATTTTAATGAAATGAACGTTAATGCATGAAAAAACATACATTAACGCATGTGCATTAACGCAACACACCTGGGCACCAAGGTCTAAATGGGCCCGGAATGATCAAAGAAATGATACTAGACAATAAATGAGTAGGATGAATAATATATTGGAAAGCCGGAAAACCTGTTCTATGATACCATAGGACTTTTCTGAAATACTGAGCACACAATAGCCAACGCAATAGATGACATCACCACAGTTCCCCGGATGCTCTATGTTCTCTGTGTTAAGGAGGCAAAAATAGACTTTTTTTGGGTTAGCTTCTGTGAGGAAATATGTACATGGAGTTGGTTTTATTTGGAAATTAAAAAAAAAATGAACGGAAATGAACTAAAAATATGGACGTGCTAAAAACAGAAAAATGACTTGTCTGTTTTTAGCACATACAGCAGCTCACATTTGGCTAATTAGCTCATCTTTGCAATATATTCAGTAATGAACCCGCTGGTCATCTCAAATGATTACTGAGCTGCACATTTTTTCAAAGTAGTAAACTGTTGCTAGGAATTGAAAATGTACCTGAATTCTTAGATATAGTTTCCTTCCTAATTAGAGCGGAGTTAAAGTGGAACAATGGGCAAAGTCATAAATGATATATGCAGCCGTGCCCAAAAGTTTTGAAAATTACACAATTATTCCTTTTTTAACAAAGTCTGCTGCTTCAGTGTTTTTTGATCTTTTTGTCACATGTTACTATGGTATACTGAAGTAAAATTACAAGCATTTCATAAGTGTCAAAGTTTATGCAAAGAGTCAATATTTGCAGTGTTGAACCTTCTTTTTCAAGACCTCTTCATTTCGCCCTGGCATTCTGTCAGTCAACTTCTGGGCCACATCCTGACTGATGACAGCCCATTCTTGCATAATCAATGCTTGAAGTATGTCAGACTTTGTGGGGTTTTTTTGTTCACCCACCTCTTGAGGATTGACCACAAGTTCTCAATAGGATTAAGGTCTGGGGAGTTTCCTGGCCATGGACCCAAAATTTTGATGTTTTGTTCCCCAAGCCGCTTAGTTATCACTTTTGCCTTATGGCAAGGTGCTCCATCATGCTGGAAAAGGCAATGTTCCTCAACAAACTGTTCTTGGATGGTTGGGAAAGGTTGTTCTAGGAGGATGTTTTTGTACCATTCTTTATTCATGGCTGTGTTCTTATGCCGTGTACACACGGGCGGACTTTTTGGCAAGAAAGGTCCGACGGTCTTTCCAACGGACTTTCGACGGAGTTACGACGGACTTTCTAATGAACGGACTTGCCTACACATGATCACACCAAAGCCCGACGGATTCGTACGTGATGACGTACGACCGGACTACAATAAGGAAGTTGATAGCCAGTAGCCAATAGCTGCCCTAGCGTCGTTTTTTGTCCGTCGGACCAGCATACAGACGAGCAGATTTTTCGAATGGACTCGAGTCCGTCCGAAAGATTTGAAGCATGTTCCAAATCTAAAGTCCGTCAGATTTTTGACAGAAAAAAGTCTGCTGTAGGTCCGATGGAGCCCACACACGGTCGAATTGTCTGACGGATTCGTTCCGTCAGACCAGTCCGGTCGAAAAGTGTGTACGCTGCATATGGCAAAATTGAGTGACAAAAAACAGCCAAGGAAAAATCCAAGCTCTACTTACCGACCAGCTTGCGACCAACCAAATTAACCTGTCTAACAGTATGCGTTAAAAACGGGTTTAGTCTGCACAGATTTGCAAATACATGCACAAGCTACGGGCCCCGGCAAGGCACCCTGTTACCTGTAGTTCCTATCTCTAACTTATAAGAGTCTCCACAGTGGAAGCACATGCATTTTGATGGGATGGATGAAGGGCAGATGGGCTGGAGGGAGCCCACTCCTCTTTAAAGGTGCAGGGACACGCTGAACACCCAGCACATAGCACCATGGCTTAAAAGTTGTCAGTGCGTTACCTGACCAATATAACAAGCATACAAAAAATGAGTCGCTGCCCCCATCTATAACTGGCCTATACAGCAAGGAGCATTGGAGGGCAACAAATGACAAAAAACAGCCAAGGACAAATCCAAGCTCTACTTACCGAACAGCTTGTGACCAACCAAATTAACCTGTCTAACAGTATGCGTTAAAAACTGTGAGTGAGCCCACTCCCTTGGATGAGAAGCACCCCATAACATGAATGGTGGGGCTCACCTTTTGTTCTCCGGACAAGGTTTTTTTGGGATGCCCCTAACAATCAGAAAGGGGATTTGTCAGAGAAAATGACTTAAGCCCAGTTCTCAGCAGTCCAATCCCAGTATCTTTTGCAGAATATTCGTCTGTTCCTGATGTTTTTCTTGGACAGAAGTGGCTTCTTTGCTGCCCTTTTTGTTTTGCCGAATGGTCCACGAAATGACGTTTTTGCGGCGAAATTGGTCCCATAGGAATGAATGGCGAAATGTTCAAAACTAGAGTGGGAAGTGACAAAAGCTGACAACCCCATGATCAGCCAAAACATTATGACCACCCCATGATCAGCCAAAACATTATGACCGCCCCATGTAAAAAAAAAAAATATTTTTGAAAAAAAAAAAAAATTTTTGAAAAAAGTAAAAAAATAATTTTTGAAAAAAAAAAATCATTTTTGAAAAAAAAAAATATATATTTTTGAAAAAAAAAATATTTTTGAAAAAAAAATTTCTTTTAAAAAAAAAATTATTTTTGAAAAAAAAATATATTTGAAAAAAAAAAATATTTTTGAAAAAAAAAATTATTTTTGAAAAAAAAATTACTTTAAAAAAAATAATAATTTCGAAAAAAAAATTATTTTTGAAATAAAAAAATTCATTTTTGAAAAAAAAAATTACCTTTGAAAAAAAAAATTACTTTTGAAAAAAAAAATTATTTTTGAAGAAAAAAAAATCATTTTTGATTAAAAAAAATTCATTTTTGAAAAAAAAAATTACTTTTGAAAAAAATGTTCAGCTCTTTCAGCGAATGATGGAACTTTTTTACTACTATTTATACTTTTTAAAATATTAAGCTTTTTAACACTTTTCACAGTTACTCAAGCCACTCCACCCCACCCAGTTACTCCGCCCACTCCAGTTGTAGAGGCAAGAACACTTTCACAATTTCCCCAGAAATTGTAGCTTTTCTAGTTATTAAGTGTTCTTGCATAGCAAGACCACTTACTGTTATCTCACATATATATTATTCTTATTATTATAGCCAAATTTACCACCCTAACTCCTCCCACAGTTTTTACACTACATAGACAAGTAATATACCGAAACGTGCGGATTGTTCCAGAATGGTGTGCTATTACTTTGTGGAACGTTTCGCCGAATGGTTCACGAAATATCGTCGTTTTTGCGGCGAAATTGGTCCCATAGGAATGAATGGGGAAACTAGAGTGGGAGATGACAAAAGCTGGAAAATCAGAACATGATTTCTAAACTGCCGCCACTCCCTCATTTTCAAGCCCACCTACACAAATCTTATATCAAAACGTTCAGCTATCCCTGCTGCCACTAAACATGTCCACGGCTAAGCCATAGTCCTGATAGTTTTCACAATATGACCATTTGTTTGCAACTCACGCCGTCCATTGACATTCATTGAAACTACACTCTAGCCCCCTCCAAATTTGAAGGGCAATTTCTAAACTGCGACTGTGCCTTCATTTTTAATATTTCAGAGACATACTATACATCAAAATCTAGGTCTGGGTCTTGTGATTCTCACAATATAAAGATCTTCGCTGTAGGATGTATAGTTTTTAAAATACGGCCATTTGTTTAGAGGTCATTTCAGGAAATTTTAGCCATTAATCAGAGTGTACTGTTAGTGTTTGTTTTGTTGCCATGGTTACCAAAGCTTCTGTTATACACAGGGGGGGAAGGTGGCTGGAGCATCTCAGCTTTGATTACAGAGCCCGGGGGAGGGGACAGACACACCATGTACTGATTTATAATAGAGGAATATGATGGGGCAGTTTTGATGGGGTAATTCTGATGGGGCAGTTTTGATGAAGCAGTATTTGGGAAGCATAAACAGGGCATGAGCGTTGCTAGGAAACAGTGGTTGTAAACACAAGATGCTGAGACACTCCAAATGCATGTGACTTCATCTGCTAGACTTGATAATGCTTGTAGACTCCTCCCACAGTTTTCACACTACAGAGACAAATAATATACCGAAACGAGCGGATTGTTCCCGATTGGTGTGTTATTACTTTGTGGAATGTTTTGCCGAATGGTCCACGAAATGACGTTTTTGCGGCGAAATTGGTCCCATAGGAATGAATGGCGAAATGTTCAAAACTAGAGTGGGAAGTGACAAAAGCTGACAACCCCATGATCAGCCAAAACATTATGACCACCCCATGATCAGCCAAAACATTATGACCGCCCCATGTAAAAAAAAAAAATATTTTTGAAAAAAAAAAAAAATTTTTGAAAAAAGTAAAAAAATAATTTTTGAAAAAAAAAATCATTTTTGAAAAAAAAAAAAATATATTTTTGAAAAAAAAAATATTTTTGAAAAAAAAATTTCTTTTAAAAAAAAAATTATTTTTGAAAAAAAAATATATTTGAAAAAAAAAAATATTTTTGAAAAAAAAAATTATTTTTGAAAAAAAAATTCCTTTAAAAAAAATAATAATTTCGAAAAAAAAATTATTTTTGAAATAAAAAAATTAATTTTTGAAAAAAAAAATTACCTTTGAAAAAAAAAATTACTTTTGAAAAAAAAAATTATTTTTGAAGAAAAAAAAATCATTTTTGATTAAAAAAAATTCATTTTTGAAAAAAAAAATTACTTTTGAAAAAAATGTTCAGCTCTTTCAGCGAATGATGGAACTTTTTTACTACTATTTATACTTTTTAAAATATTAAGCTTTTTAACACTTTTCACAGTTACTCAAGCCACTCCACCCCACCCAGTTACTCCGCCCACTCCAGTTGTAGAGGCAAGAACACTTTCACAATTTCCCCAGAAATTGTAGCTTTTCTAGTTATTAAGTGTTCTTGCATAGCAAGACCACTTACTGTTATCTCACATATATATTATTCTTATTATTATAGCCAAATTTACCACCCTAACTCCTCCCACAGTTTTTACACTACATAGACAAGTAATATACCGAAACGTGCGGATTGTTCCAGAATGGTGTGCTATTACTTTGTGGAACGTTTCGCCGAATGGTTCACGAAATATCGTCGTTTTTGCGGCGAAATTGGTCCCATAGGAATGAATGGGGAAACTAGAGTGGGAGATGACAAAAGCTGGAAAATCAGAACATGATTTCTAAACTGCCGCCACTCCCTCATTTTCAAGCCCACCTACACAAATCTTATATCAAAACGTTCAGCTATCCCTGCTGCCACTAAACATGTCCACGGCTAAGCCATAGTCCTGATAGTTTTCACAATATGACCATTTGTTTGCAACTCACGCCGTCCATTGACATTCATTGAAACTACACTCTAGCCCCCTCCAAATTTGAAGGGCAATTTCTGAACTGCGACTGTGCCTTCATTTTTAATATTTCAGAGACATACTATACATCAAAATCTAGGTCTGGGTCTTGTGATTCTCACAATATAAAGATCTTCGCTGTAGGATGTATAGTTTTTAAAATACGGCCATTTGTTTAGAGGTCATTTCAGGAAATTTTAGCCATTAATCAGAGTGTACTGTTAGTGTTTGTTTTGTTGCCATGGTTACCAAAGCTTCTGTTATACACAGGGGGGAAGGTGGCTGGAGCATCTCAGCTGATTACAGAGCCCGGGGGAGGGGACAGACACACCATGTACTGATTTATAATAGAGGAATATGATGGGGCAGTTTTGATGGGGTAATTCTGATGGGGCAGTTTTGATGAAGCAGTATTTGGGAAGCATAAACAGGGCATGAGCGTTGCTAGGAAACAGTGGTTGTAAACACAAGATGCTGAGACACTCCAAATGCATGTGACTTCATCTGCTAGACTTGATAATGCTTGTAGACTCCTCCCACAGTTTTCACACTACAGAGACAAATAATATACCGAAACGAGCGGATTGTTCCCGATTGGTGTGTTATTACTTTGTGGAATGTTTTGCCGAATGGTCCACGAAATGACGTTTTTGCGGCGAAATTGGTCCCATAGGAATGAATGGCGAAATGATCAAAACTAGAGTGGGAAGTGACAAAAGCTGACAACCCCATGATCAGCCAAAACATTATGACCACCCCATGATCAGCCAAAACATTATGACCACCAACTCATGATCAGCCAAAACATTATGACCGCCCCATGTAAAAAAAAAATATTTTTGAAAAAAAAAAAAAATTTTTGAAAAAAGTAAAAAAATAATTTTTGAAAAAAAAAAAATCATTTTTGAAAAAAAAATATATATATTTTTGAAAAAAAAAATATATATTTTTGAAAAAAAAAATATTTTTGAAAAAAAAAAAATATTTTTGAAAAAAAAATTTCTTTTAAAAAAAAATTATTTTTGAAAAAAAAATATATTTGAAAAAAAAAAAAATATTTTTGAAAAAAAAAAATATTTTTGAAAAAAAAAAAATATTTTTGAAAAAAAAATTACTTTAAAAAAAATAATAATTTCGAAAAAAAAATTATTTTTGAAATAAAAAAATTCATTTTTGAAAAAAAAAATTACCTTTGAAAAAAAAAATTACCTTTGAAAAAAAAAATTACTTTTGAAAAAAAAAATCATTTTTGAAGAAAAAAAAATCATTTTTGATTAAAAAAAATTCATTTTTGAAAAAAAAAATTACTTTTGAAAAAAATGTTCAGCTCTTTCAGCGAATGATGGAACTTTTTTACTACTATTTATACTTTTTAAAATATTAAGCTTTTTAACACTTTTCACAGTTACTCAAGCCACTCCACCCCACCCAGTTACTCCGCCCACTCCAGTTGTAGAGGCAAGAACACTTTCACAATTTCCCCAGAAATTGTACCTTTTCTAGTTAAGTGTTCTTGCATAGCAAGACCACTTACTGTTATCTCACATATATATTATTCTTATTATTATAGCCAAATTTACCACCCTAACTCCTCCCACAGTTTTTACACTACATAGACAAGTAATATACCGAAACGTGCGGATTGTTCCCGAATGGTGTGCTATTACTTTGTGGAACGTTTCGCCGAATGGTTCACGAAATATCGTCGTTTTTGCGGCGAAATTGGTCCCATAGGAATGAATGGGGAAACTAGAGTGGGAGATGACAAAAGCTGGAAAATCAGAACATGATTTCTAAACTGCCGCCACTCCCTCATTTTCAAGCCCACCTACACAAATCTTATATCAAAACGTTCAGCTATCCCTGCTGCCACTAAACATGTCCACGGCTAAGCCATAGTCCTGATAGTTTTCACAATATGACCATTTGTTTGCAACTCACGCCGTCCATTGACATTCATTGAAACTACACTCTAGCCCCCTCCAAATTTGAAGGGCAATTTCTAAACTGCGACTGTGCCTTCATTTTTAATATTTCAGAGACATACTATACATCAAAATCTAGGTCTGGGTCTTGTGATTCTCACAATATAAAGATCTTCGCTGTAGGATGTATAGTTTTTAAAATACGGCCATTTGTTTAGAGGTCATTTCAGGAAATTTTAGCCATTAATCAGAGTGTACTGTTAGTGTTTGTTTTGTTGCCATGGTTACCGAAGCTTCTGTTATACACAGGGGGGAAGGTGGCTGGAGCATCTCAGCTGATTACAGAGCCCGGGGGAGGGGACAGACACACCATGTACTGATTTATAATAGAGGAATATGATGGGGCAGTTTTGATGGGGTAATTCTGATGGGGCAGTTTTGATGAAGCAGTATTTGGGAAGCATAAACAGGGCATGAGCGTTGCTAGGAAACAGTGGTTGTAAACACAAGATGCTGAGACACTCCAAATGCATGTGACTTCATCTGCTAGACTTGATAATGCTTGTAGACTCCTCCCACAGTTTTCACACTACAGAGACAAATAATATACCGAAACGAGCGGATTGTTCCCGATTGGTGTGTTATTACTTTGTGGAATGTTTTGCCGAATGGTCCACGAAATGACGTTTTTGCGGCGAAATTGGTCCCATAGGAATGAATGGCGAAATGTTCAAAACTAGAGTGGGAAGTGACAAAAGCTGACAACCCCATGATCAGCCAAAACATTATGACCACCCCATGATCAGCCAAAACATTATGACCACCAACTCATGATCAGCCAAAACATTATGACCGCCCCATGTAAAAAAAAAATATTTTTGAAAAAAAAAAAAAATTTTTGAAAAAAGTAAAAAAATAATTTTTGAAAAAAAAAAATCATTTTTGAAAAAAAAAAATATATATTTTTGAAAAAAAAAATATTTTTGAAAAAAAAAATTATTTTTGAAAAAAAAAAAATATTTTTGAAAAAAAAATTTCTTTTAAAAAAAAAATTATTTTTGAAAAAAAAATATATTTGAAAAAAAAAAATATTTTTGAAAAAAAAAAATATTTTTGAAAAAAAAAAAATATTTTTGAAAAAAAAATTACTTTAAAAAAAATAATAATTTCGAAAAAAAAATTATTTTTGAAATAAAAAAATTCATTTTTGAAAAAAAAAATTACCTTTGAAAAAAAAAATTACCTTTGAAAAAAAAAATTACTTTTGAAAAAAAAAATCATTTTTGAAGAAAAAAAAATCATTTTTGATTAAAAAAAATTCATTTTTGAAAAAAAAAATTACTTTTGAAAAAAATGTTCAGCTCTTTCAGCGAATGATGGAACTTTTTTACTACTATTTATACTTTTTAAAATATTAAGCTTTTTAACACTTTTCACAGTTACTCAAGCCACTCCACCCCACCCAGTTACTCCGCCCACTCCAGTTGTAGAGGCAAGAACACTTTCACAATTTCCCCAGAAATTGTACCTTTTCTAGTTAAGTGTTCTTGCATAGCAAGACCACTTACTGTTATCTCACATATATATTATTCTTATTATTATAGCCAAATTTACCACCCTAACTCCTCCCACAGTTTTTACACTACATAGACAAGTAATATACCGAAACGTGCGGATTGTTCCCGAATGGTGTGCTATTACTTTGTGGAACGTTTCGCCGAATGGTTCACGAAATATCGTCGTTTTTGCGGCGAAATTGGTCCCATAGGAATGAATGGGGAAACTAGAGTGGGAGATGACAAAAGCTGGAAAATCAGAACATGATTTCTAAACTGCCGCCACTCCCTCATTTTCAAGCCCACCTACACAAATCTTATATCAAAACGTTCAGCTATCCCTGCTGCCACTAAACATGTCCACGGCTAAGCCATAGTCCTGATAGTTTTCACAATATGACCATTTGTTTGCAACTCACGCCGTCCATTGACATTCATTGAAACTACACTCTAGCCCCCTCCAAATTTGAAGGGCAATTTCTAAACTGCGACTGTGCCTTCATTTTTAATATTTCAGAGACATACTATACATCAAAATCTAGGTCTGGGTCTTGTGATTCTCACAATATAAAGATCTTCGCTGTAGGATGTATAGTTTTTAAAATACGGCCATTTGTTTAGAGGTCATTTCAGGAAATTTTAGCCATTAATCAGAGTGTACTGTTAGTGTTTGTTTTGTTGCCATGGTTACCAAAGCTTCTGTTATACACAGGGGGGAAGGTGGCTGGAGCATCTCAGCTGATTACAGAGCCCGGGGGAGGGGACAGACACACCATGTACTGATTTATAATAGAGGAATATGATGGGGCAGTTTTGATGGGGTAATTCTGATGGGGCAGTTTTGATGAAGCAGTATTTGGGAAGCATAAACAGGGCATGAGCATTGCTAGGAAACAGTGGTTGTAAACACAAGATGCTGAGACACTCCAAATGCATGTGACTTCATCTGCTAGACTTGATAATGCTTGTAGACTCCTCCCACAGTTTTCACACTACAGAGACAAATAATATACCGAAACGAGCGGATTGTTCCCGATTGGTGTGTTATTACTTTGTGGAATGTTTTGCCGAATGGTCCACGAAATGACGTTTTTGCGGCGAAATTGGTCCCATAGGAATGAATGGCGAAATGTTCAAAACTAGAGTGGGAAGTGACAAAAGCTGACAACCCCATGATCAGCCAAAACATTATGACCACCCCATGATCAGCCAAAACATTATGACCGCCCCATGTAAAAAAAAAAATATTTTTGAAAAAAAAAAAAAATTTTTGAAAAAAGTAAAAAAATAATTTTTGAAAAAAAAAAATCATTTTTGAAAAAAAAAATATTTTTGAAAAAAAAAAAATTATTTTTGAAAAAAAAAATATTTTTGAAAAAAAAATTTCTTTTAAAAAAAAAATTATTTTTGAAAAAAAAAAATTCATTTTTGAAAAAAAAAAATTACTTTTGAAAAAAATGTTCAGCTCTTTCAGCTAATGATGGAACTTTTTTACTACTATTTATACTTTTTAAAATATTAAGCTTTTTAACACTTTTCACAGTTACTCAAGCCACTCCACCCCACCCAGTTACTCCGCCCACTCCAGTTGTAGAGGCAAGAACACTTTCACAATTTCCCCAGAAATTGTACCTTTTCTAGTTATTAAGTGTTCTTGCATAGCAAGACCACTTATTGTTATCTCACATATATATTATTCTTATTATTATAGCCAAATTTACCACCCTAACTCCTCCCACAGTTTTTACACTACATAGACAAGTAATATACCGAAACGTGCGGATTGTTCCCGAATGGTGTGCTATTACTTTGTGGAACGTTTCGCCGAATGGTTCACGAAATATCGTTATTTTTGCGGCGAAATTGGTCCCATAGGAATGAATGGGGAAACTAGAGTGGGAGATGACAAAAGCTGGAAAATCAGAACATGATTTCTAAACTGCCGCCACTCCCTCATTTTCAAGCCCACCTACACAAATCTTATATCAAAACGTTCAGCTATCCCTGCTGCCACTAAACATGTCCACGGCTAAGCCATAGTCCTGATAGTTTTCACAATATGACCATTTGTTTGCAACTCACGCCGTCCATTGACATTCATTGAAACTACACTCTAGCCCCTCCAAATTTGAAGGGCAATTTCTAAACTGCGACTGTGCCTTCATTTTTAATATTTCAGAGACATACTATACATCAAAATCTAGGTCTGGGTCTTGTGATTCTCACAATATAAAGATCTTCGCTGTAGGATGTATAGTTTTTAAAATACGGCCATTTGTTTAGAGGTCATTTCAGGAAATTTTAGCCATTAATCAGAGTGTACTGTTAGTGTTTGTTTTGTTGCCATGGTTACCAAAGCTTCTGTTATACACAGGGGGGGAAGGTGGCTGGAGCATCTCAGCTGATTACAGAGCCCGGGGGAGGGGACAGACACACCATGTACTGATTTATAATAGAGGAATATGATGGGGCAGTTTTGATGGGGTAATTCTGATGGGGCAGTTTTGATGAAGCAGTATTTGGGAAGCATAAACAGGGCATGAGCGTTGCTAGGAAACAGTGGTTGTAAACACAAGATGCTGAGACACCCCAAATGCATGTGACTTCATCTGCTAGACTTGATAATGCTTGTAGACTCCTCCCACAGTTTTCACACTACAGAGACAAGTAATATACCGAAACGAGCGGATTGTTCCCGATTGGTGTGTTATTACTTTGTGGAATGTTTTGCCGAATAGTCCACGAAATGACGTTTTTGCGGCGAAATTGGTCCCATAGGAATGAATGGCGAAATGTTCAAAACTAGAGTGGGAGGTGACAAAAGCTGACAACCCCATGATCAGCCAAAACATTATGACCACCCCATGATCAGCCAAAACATTATGACTGCCCCATGTAAAAAAAAAAAATATTTTTGAAAAAAAAAAAAAAAAAAATTTTTGAAAAAAAAAAAAAAATTTTTGAAAAAAAAAATTTTTGAAAAAAAAAAAATTTTTGAAAAAAAAAATATTGAGAAAAAAAAAATTTATTTTTGAAAAAAAAATATTTTTGAAAAAATAAAAAAATTATTTTTGAAAAAAAAATCATTTAAAAAAAATTCATTTTTGAAAAAAAAAATCTTTTTTGAAAAAAATGTTCAGCTCTTTCAGCTAATGATGGGACTTCAACTGTTTTACTACTATTTATACTTTTTAAAATATTAAGCTTTTTAACACTTTTCACAGTTACTCCGCCCACTCCACCCAGTTACTCCGCCCACTCCAGTTGTAGAGGCAAAAACACTTTCACAATTTCCCCAGAAATTGTAGCTTTTCTAGTTAATATTATTATAATACAGGATTTATATAGCGCCAACAGTATAGAGCCAACAGTTTGTGCAGCAATGTACAAAATAAAGGAAGACAGTACAGACAGTTACAATACAATAAAACACAAGAGGGTTAGGAGGGCCCTGCTCATAAGAGCTTACAATCTAATAGGGTGGGGCAAGTGGTACAAAAGGTTGTAGCTGTGGGGAATGAGCTGATGGAAGAGTTAAAAGTTCAGTTGTTAGTTGGAATTGTGATATGCTTCCCTGAAGAGATGAGTTTTCAATGATCGCCTAAATGTGGCCAGAGTAGGAGCTAGCCGGACAGATTGAGGAAGTGAGTTCCAGAGGATGGGAGAGGCTCTGAATTCCGAGAGACAAGCATGGGAGGAGGAGACAAGAGAGCTAGAGAGGGAAAGAGCGGAGAGGGCACTTTGGGTGATATTTGGAGACAATACGTGTGATGTAACTTGGGGCAGAGTTTTTAATGGCTTTCTATTATTATTGTTAGTATTTAGAATTTTATTTATTGGGCAATGGGAGGCCAGTGTATGGATTGGCAAGGAGGGGTGGCAAACACTGAGCGGTTGGTAAGGTGGATCACTAAAGCTCTATACTAAACTTTAGGTATGGTTTTTATTGTAAAGTTTGCTTATCTTGTGCTCTCTGGGAAACTGCAAATTACTGTAGTAGTCAGTGCTACCGCAGCGATAGCAGCAATCTTCCAAGTTCTGTGCTAAGCAGCTGTCCCTCTGCATAGTAAACACAGGGGGTCACTTGCTTGGCCCTACTGCCATTCACAGAACACCTTGTCATTTATTTATATTAATGCAAGGCATTCTCTGATTGGATAAGGTGGAGAGGCGAGGAGGTGACATAATGATCACATTCAATAATTGATAAAATACAAGGCGTTCTGTGAATGCCGGCAGTGCCAAGCAAGTGACCTTCTGTGGTTAGTGTGCAGGGACAAAGCCGCTTGGCACAGGACCTGGAAGATCACTGCTATCACTGCAGGAATGCCGGCTACTACAGTGATTTGCAACTTTTTCCTACACGTTTGTTGATTTGCAACTTCCACAGTGATCACTACATCTATACTATCACACAGACTTACATTGTTCCAAATTTTTATTTTTGTTGCTTTGGTTTGTCTCATGTACGTTCAGTTTCTTCCTAGTCCATAGGGTAGCTTGATTCGGTCCAGTAATAACTTTTGTTTTTTCCACAAAGCCAATGCATTCCAGGGGCTCAAAACTCCCCCTTCATCGAGGCTTGTGTGCTTGCAGTTTATTCAGATTTCTACTGGATCACAAATTCAAAACTGTTATGGATGAATAGAGTGCAAGTGACAACTTGGTCTTCACTAGAGCATTCTGCAAAGAGTGATGGTCTGGTGACCCTAGTGACCCCTGGACCACTTTGCTAAAAGCTGACACCAGGTCACGGCACTCTGGATTGCCCAACCAAGAGGTTGCAAGAAAAGGATGGCTACATTTGCATCACTAGCATTGGTGTCACCTGGTGCGGTATACATGGTGTCACCCCCCCCCCCCACTGGGCTCTCTCCTGTTTAGCCTGCCACAGTGCCCTGCAGGGTGCTGGGCAGGCTAGTTTTGGTGGTCGGTGCTGGTCGCCAATCCGTGCACTGTCACAGATGGAGGTCACGCCATCGTGGTTGGATATCACTCCCTATTTGATGGTGTCACCCCTTTGACAGGTATCACCTGGATGTGGTCTGCACCCCCATTGTGAAACCACTGGATGGCTATGGTGCAGAGATAAGATGAGAATAATGGGAGGTCATACCCCAGGCTGAGGTCAAGGCAGGCGACAGGCAGCAGGCAAAAGAGTAGTTGGTGTTCAAAGGAAGGTGAAAGGTTGTGATGGACAACAGTCAAGAGAGTAACAGGAACATGCAGAGTTGGTGAGAAGAGCACGAGACACGAGCAACGTCATGGCAACAGGCAAAAGCAGGAACAACTGGATCTCAGGCACAGGGAACCTGGCAAGAAGTCACCACATTGGCCACCATAAGGGAAGGAGCTCAAGTACCCTCTTGGCCTGAGATCACGCCCAGTGTTACACATGATCACAGTTACCAGCACAACTGTCCATAGCCAAAAGGCCACTGTGCTAGACCCACTGCAGACAGTCAAAGAACGGGCCACGTGCCTGGATGTACTGACATGGATGGTGGAGGCACAATACTGATAGCATGACATCCAGGTTGCCAAATTGACAAGTTCTGAAAAAATAATGTTTTTACTTGACTGAATCAAGCTTTACCCGCATAATGTCCTACAAAGAAGACTGACATTACTGTTCAATCAGCAGAGGGATGATATCAATTTCTAAGGAGCAACTAACATGACCACAACGTATCACATTGGAATGCACTAAGTTCAATGATACCCAAAAATGTGGACTGGAACCTATTGGTCTATATTGGGGTCATGTGACAAGGTCTTTCCAGAGGCACAAAATGCAAATCCTTCTTTAGCCGCTGTGGCTTCAGGATCAGATGAGGTGTATAATGTAATCAGCAAATCATTCTCCAATCATTCACTAATGAGGAGAACAATTTTTAAGTTTGCTGATGAGCTTCATTTATTATGTTGACATTGTCAAAAAAAAAAAAAAGCACTCGAGGAGAAGTTCAATCAAGGTTCCCATCAGTTTGTTTTCTTATGGAGAATAGCGTTACCCAATTTAATTCAGCTCAGGAAAAACAGACTCATTCAGCCAGGCAGAGATGGGAGCTATGATGGTGTCAAGAGCACTGCAAGGCATAGCTGCCAATCAAAATTTGGTCCCAACTCTGATGAGGAAATTTAGTTGGCTGCCAAAAGTCTCTGCCCTTTGCGCTACTTGTTTTAAATGAGTGGGAATAAGTTTCTTTCTTTAACCTCTTTTTAACCAAAGGTCATTGATGCATACTGTAAATGCCTGGAACAAATTTAGCAGCATTGGTTAACTTGACAAAAATTCTATGGCTAAAATGCCTACTTTTCCAAATTTGTTTACTGTTTTTTTTTTTGGTAAACTATATTAATTATTCCCTTCTTTGTGTTTTATTATTAGCTAATAAATATTCAAAAATATTATTTTATATAAAGTGAATCTAAACTGCCAGCTGCAGGGGAGGGGGGGAAAGGGGAGTTCTTGGCTTAATGTGCAAGTACAGTAGGCACAATGTTATGGAAGACTTACCTCTGAGTTTGCTTTCCTCCAGAAGTAACAGATCTACAGTCACTGTTGCCACGCAGTCATTTGGGTCTGGTTTCTTCCCTTTTTAGCCATTAGACAGCCACTGATGATGCACCACCTGCACATATGTGCTGGAGACAGGGGCGGACTGGGCAGGGGGGGCAATTGCCCCCTGGGTCGCTCTGATGCCCAGTAAAGAAGGCAGCACTGCTTCTGCCAAAGACATGCCTAAAGGCTTCCTAGTCAAGGAGTAAAAAGTCCCCGCTGGTGTCCTACCGAGTGCAGAATAAGGACGAAGATAGAGCGCATGTTCCCCCCCTCCACATGGATTGTGTACGCCATGTCCGAGCAGAGGCCAGCTCAGTGCCCCACCAGAGGCTCTACTTCCCTGGCCAGCCTGGCTCCCCATTGCGGCCCCTGGCCGCTCCCTGCCAGCCAGTTCGGGAACCTGGACACAGTGCAGTAGGCGCTGTCCAGCCTGACTAACCTTGTGAGCAGAGAGTACCTGGAGCAGAGCTTCAGCCTGGGATGGGGGTTTGGAGGTGGCAGGGAAGAGGGAGAGCGGGAGGGGGGCCAAGTCACTTCACCTTGGACCTCTGGGTCAAAAGGTGCCAGTCAGCCCCTGACTGGAGATCCATAACTTCGGCACCTGTCTACATTCTCAGCTCTTACTGGTGCTGAGTGTACACTGCACTGTACAAGTGCACAGCTCCCAACTGTCCCTGATTTGGAGGGACTGTCCCTGATTTGCAACAGTGTCCCTCTGTCCCTCTTTCCTCCTCATTTGTCCCTCATTTTGGATCTGATCTATATAGCTGTACATAAAATGCACTTTTTATCTTTCAAAAATTGTTTCCCCAGTGCTAAACCTTTCATTCAATTTCTTAATTGCTACATTTGTAAATTTCAAAACTAGTATAAAGGAATTGGAGTAGTAAAAAAAAAGCACTTGCAGTTAACTAATCTTTTTTTTTACGTATAATTCTCCTTTAAGTGGGCGTGGCAGGGGGTGTGTCCTATGCCTACATAATTTGTTAATAGGTGTCCCTCGTTCCCATGTCAAAAATACCTCCCATGGGAGGTATGCAAGTGAACAGAGAACAAAAATGCTTTAAAGGTAGGGGGTACTTAAAAAGTCTCATCTACTTAGGGTTGCTACCTCATCCCTTTAAAACCGAACACATATTATTTACACGGGTTGTGTGGCTGATTAAGGTGGTAAATAAACTCAGTGCCTTATTTGCATTAAATTAGCCTCAGAACCTGTGTAATTAATATGTGTTCGGTTTTAACGGGATGAGGTGGCAACCCTACTTCTACTCTACTTTAAGGTTTAGTTCAGTAAGTGCACACAGAAAGAAATATTATGACAGCGGAAGCCTGGGAGAGGTTTGTTTGCAAACAAACCTCATGACATGGCCGTCATGGTGATCACATGATTTGGAACCATGCTGATCGGTTGTCATGTATTAGGTGACATGGGAACTGTCAGAGACAGTGAGGTCTAACATCTAGGACCGCACATCTGTGCATGTTCCCAGCTATCAGGCCGAGAATGTAGATTAAAATTCCCTTCTGTCAGTAATGTGGAGGAGAGCAATAATTCCCAAATACCCCACAGCAGGATCCTTGCTGTCTCTCCTAGACAGGAATCCTGTCTCTCCTAGACTTGGAGTCTCACAGCCACCTGATTTATAATCCCCATGCGGGTTTGAATGTCTAAGGGTCGGGAAGACATAGAGAAGAAGATAAACCAAACAAGCTTCAGGAAGTGCACTCCCAGCATCCCTGCCTTATGCTTTCTGGATTCTGGCCAAAGGGGATTACTGAGAACTGAGATTAGGAAAAACTGAATTGGCTTTCTCAGTTTAGCACAGCTACATTGTCTGCTGGATAATAAAGGTAGGCTCCTACCGTGAGTATGCTCCATCGAACATTTGTTGTCGGAATTTCCGCCAACAAATGTTTGCTAGCAGGTTCTCAAATTTTCAGCCAACAAAACTTGTTGTCGGAAAGTCTGATCGTGTGTACACAAGTCCGTCGCACAAAAGTTCACGCATGCTCTGAATCAAGCAGAAGGAGCCGCAAATGGCTTAGGCAAGAGGTGCAAAGAGCTTGAAAAGGAACTAGAGATGTAAGATTTCCAGAAATTTTAAAGCCATGAGAAAAAAAAGTTTTTAACCCTGTTTTTTTTCTAGAAAAATTGACATTTTCAGAAAAACTGAAAAAAAAATTCAGCGTGAAGTAGTTTTACAAATTGAAAGTCATTTTGTTACACTGAGAAGATGAAATGCAGTATACTGTATATCGGGGGGGACTGACCATTCGGGCTCTCGGGCACTGCCTGAGGGCCCCATGCCGCTAAGGGGCCCCATCAGGGTTGCCAGCCTCAATAAAACCAGGGACAGTATGTAAAAATCTGTGTTTTTTTTTAAATCCCAAGATTATAGCTGCCCCGCCTCTCCAGTAACTTTTCAGTGTGTGTATGTGTATATACTGTGTGTGTATATTGTGTGTCTGTGTGTGTATACTGTATGTGTGTGTGTGTATACTGTGTGGCCCCATAATCTATTGCCTGGGGGCCCCATAATCTCCTATTGCCTGGGGGCCCCATAATCTTCTATTGCCTGGGGGCCCCATAATCTTCTATTGCCCGGGGGCCCATTAATCTTCTCCTATTGCCCAGGGGCCCCATAATTTCCTATTGCCCGGGGGCCCCATGAGTTGTCAGTCCGCCCCTGCTGTATATAAAAGTATTTTGCTTGAAATAAAAGTACAGCTTGTTCAGTAAATAAACTAAACTTGCTTTTTAACATTTGTGATGATGCAGAAGCAGCAAAAAGTGTTTTTGGAATGAGAACTCTGGAAGGAACTACGCTCACTTTCATTCTGGTCCTCATCATTTCATTCCATACATTATGTTTTAATGTCTTTAGGGCAAGGATGTATTTTGTCATCCTTGTAGCAGTTGGAAAAGAATATTTCTTCTCACAATATTCGCAAATTGCAGCTTTGCTCTCAGCAGAAATTGCACTGTGGAAATGTTTTCAAACTCTAGATGTTAGTCTCGCCATTTTACTTAGAGGAGGAAAAGAAAAAACTATTTATTGACCAGATTATAGGGAAACATTTCGCTGTTATGGTGGAGAACACTAATAGGAATCATGTAAAGGTTATAAAGATAAACTAATTTGTCACACAAATTTACCTTCTTACCTGTCAATTAAGGCCTGAGAGGACAGAAACTATCATCTACTGTATCCCAACAATCACCCAACTGTAGGAGGTACAAGATGGAGCCCACAAGCAAACTAACCTGGACCTAGTGGCAGAAATGTGTATTTCTCTTGCTTGAGAACTGCATTGAGAAGTACAGTGTTACTTGAATTGTATTCCAGGATTTGCTCGTCTTTAGCTGGGAGAATTTTCAATAATTTAAGTCTCAGAAATCTTGCAAATATTTACATTCCCCCTCCTTTTAAATTAGAGGTCCTGTACTGTTTACTGGAGTTTGTAGTTGATAGACCTAACATACCAGTTATTGTAGTTGGGGATTTCAACGTCATAATTAACAAAAAAATTGATAGGTTTCCCCCAGGTAATCAGGGATGGGGGCCACAAGGAAAGCGTATGGGTCAATTTCTTGAAGAAGCTGGATTGTTGGACCTCTGGAGGATACAGAACCCGATGGCACAGCAATTCTCATGCTATTCGGGTTCCTATTCCACACTTTCAAGAATCGACCTTATATTGGGCAATAATTTAGCTTCCCAAATAATTAAAGATATAGTCTACCAACCTAGGGGGGTGTCGGATCACTCACTGTTAACTGCTATGGTAAATATAAGGAATAATAAATTAGGTGGGCTGTGGAGGATGAACCCAATATGGTTCGAACTAATAGAAGGTCAGAATGAGATTGTAGGCAAGGTAAAAGAATTTATAGATTTTAATACGGATACAACAACAAGAGTGGTGATGTGGGATGCATTAAAGGCGTATTTGAGGGGTTTACTTATCCAGCAGGTTTCAAGGACAAAAAAGAAATCGTTGGAATGGGAGGTTAAGATTAGGGCGGAGTTAGCTGCGGCCGAAAGGGAGTATCTGAAGGAGCCATCCGCCGATACTAGGAGTAAGTGGGAGAATAAGCAACAAACATATAAAGAGGTAATGGTCAGGAAATCGGAAAACAAAAGAATGTTCCAAAAACAAATAACGTATGGGGAAGGGGAAAAAGTGGGTAAGATGCTGGCCTATATTGTTAGGGCCAGTGCCTCACCTTCCGCAATCCCCGCCATTAGAACCATGGGCGGGGAGATATCATCTGTGACAGAGGAGATAAGTAATACATTTAAGGAATATTATGAAGAACTGTATAAGTCCCGGGGGGGTGCGGGAGGGGAGGAAATGGACAGTTTTTTCAAGAATATTGAATTACCCTCCCTCACAGATACTGACAGAGAGGTTTTGGAGGCTCCGATAACATTAGAGGAAATAAGAATGGCAGTAGCAGAAATGGCAAATCAGAAGTCCCCTGGCCCCGATGGCCTACCTGCTGAAACATATAAAAAATATGGGGAAATTTTACTCCCGGAGCTCCTTAATGTATTTGACATGGCAAAGAAGGAAGGAAAATTACCCAAATCAATGACTGAAGCTACGATTATTATGCTGCCCAAGGAGGGGAAAGACCCCTTAGAGCCTGGGTCTTATAGGCCCATTTCCTTGCTGTGCGCAGATGCTAAGATTCTCGCAAAGACGCTTGCTATTAGACTTAAAAAAATAATTTCAAAATTAGTCCACACAGACCAAACGGGTTTTATTCCCCAGAGGTCAATTAGTAGGAATATCAGGAGGCTTTTTTAAACCTGCAAATACCCATAGAGAATACGGGGTCAAGGGCGGTCATGATGTTGGATGTGGTAAAGGCATTTGATAGCCTGGAATGGGGGTTTATGAGGCGTGTCTTGAAGGAGTTTGGCTTCGGTCCATCCTTTAGGAAGTGGGTTGAAATTTTATACAACGACCCTAGCGCTAAAGTTAAGGTCAATAACACCCTTTCAGTTGGATTCCGACTGGAAAGAGGCACAAGACAGGGGTGCCCTCTGTCACCCTTGATTTTTGCCCTGGCCATGGAACCAGTGGCCGCAGCAGTGAGGCAAAGTCAGCTTATGGAGGGGTTCCGGAGAAGAGGTAGAGAGGAGAGAATCGCACTATATGCGGACGATGTCCTCATATTTTTAGGAGATACGGAGCGCTCACTTAGGCAGGTGATAGACATATTCACGAGTTTTGGAAAGCTATCTGGTCTCACCATAAATTGGGAAAAATCAATGCTATTACCGGTTGACCCAATTGGGAAAAATGCCTATTTGGAGAGTATACAAATAGAAATAGTGGAGATAGTAAAATACTTAGGTATTTATATAACAAAGGACCCAGGTAATTATATAAATTACAATTTGATCCCCCTGTTGACGAAGTTTAAAAATAAAGTCAATATATGGGGGAGGCTTCCCTTATCAGTTGCTGGACGATTTGGTCAAAATGCTGTGGTTGCCCCAGTTATTGTTCATATTGCAGAATTCACCAATATGGATTTATAAGAAATGGTTTAAAAAAATAGACACAATATTAAAAGATCTTATATGGAAAGGGGGACAATCAAGGATTAGCCTACAAACCTTGCAATTATCAACTCGAGAGGGGGGTATGGCGGTCCCACACCCCCAATTCTATTTTTTAGCAGCTCAGTTACAGCACATAGGGTCAGGGGATGAAAATAATGAGGGTATAATGACCATGGGAGCGCCACATGAAACATTTGTGGAGGTGCTGGAGGCAAATTCTTTTGTCTCTAGACCCCCCACAGTTAAATTAATAATTAAAGTTTGGAAATCCATTAAAGTGTTGGAAGGTGTGGAAGGAAAGGCCAGGTACACTCCCCTTTGGGATTATAAGTTTTTACATGAATTAAAGCCAATGGGGAAAATAAAGTCTTGGGAAACAAAAGGAATAGTAAAGTTGGCCCAACTGTATAATGGTAGCACACTTAAAACATTCATTTCACTAAAGGAGGAATTTGATATTCCGAATCATACGTATTATAACTATCTACAAATAAGGCATGCCCTAAAGGCTCAATTTGGGGAACAAGGTCCGAGGTGGAGCCTCTCCCCTATCCTTTGCAGAATGGGTAGTGCGGATGGACATAAAGGTTCCATAGCAGAAATGTATCCATTGATATGCAGAGGTGGGATGCAGAGGTGGGATGGAGAGACCAGAAAAGCTCAAGTGTAGAAGCAAATGGGAAAGAGACATGGGCAACATATCGGATGAACAGTGGAGAAAGATGTTGGAGGGAGGACATCAGGTCTCGGTATCACCCGCGCAGAAGTTCTCACACCTAATGCTCCTACACATATTACACACCAAAGAGACTGTTTGAATTTGGGCGGAGGGCGGATGCAAATTGCCCAAGATGCCAGAATACGGGGGACTTGATCCATATGATATGGAAATGCCCAAAATTACATCGGTACTGGACAGAAATATTAGAACTTATAAATAAGATCTTTAAATTAGGATTGAAAATGGATCCAAAGTTATATGTATTGGAAGTTGGGGAATGCCAAGGGAGAGGAAATAATATAAACAAAGCAGTGGTGAGATGCCTTTTTCAGGCAAGGAAATTAATAGCCCTGAGGTGGCAGGCGGAGAGACCCCCTTCAAAGGATGACTGGATTAGAACAGTGACAGAAACTGTATGGAAAGAAAAGGTAGTATACGTAAGGAGGAAAAATTTGAAGGAGTTCAAAAAAATTTGGAACCCACGGTTAGAAGAAATAGGGTATCCCTTGTAAAGTGTGTGTGGGAAGAGGTGTTGTAGACGTACACAGAGGATTAAAGAACTACCGAAGGAAAAACAGTTAGACCCTTGGGTTGGAGGGTGGGGGGATAGGCACGGGGAAAAAAAAACAAAAAAAAAACGGGTGAATAATGTTTTAGGATATTTTATACTTGGAGTGTTGTGCATATGAGTTTGGAATGTTTATCGTTGATGGAAATTACTGTATAACACTGTGTAATGAATAAAGATTATTAAAAAAAAAAAAAAAAAAAAGTCTCAGAAATCTTTAATTATGGTCTTCATATTATATTGTTTGGATACCTTTATTATAGATATAAACATATTCCACACTCCTTTTTTTTTTAAATGTTATGGAAAAAAACGGCTTTGGAAAACATAATTTTTTTCTCCCAATTTTTCCTTTTTTGTTTCCAGGCCCTCCAATCTCTAGAAGGAACACAGCCTGGGGGATACACACAATGGGAACATTCGGTACTAAGGTGGTTGAGGAAACATACCTATACAATATTTACCGGTATATACTGTATATGTGTGCCAATCTGGTTACAGAAAGTTTACATCTGAATGTAAGCAAATAGGTTGCTAAAATACAGTTCTATCTATCAAAATTCTGTAAGATTGCTTATTGCACACCTGATGGGCCAATGGGGAAGCTGACAATTGCTGTAGTATTCAGCGCTTTTCCAGGCCCTGCTCAGATTCTATGCGAGTGGCTACCCCACTGCACACTGACCACAGAGGGTCATTTGCTGGGCACCATTGCCATTCATTGCCTTGCATTCACTAAAAAAAGGAGGAGTTCTCTAAATAGTGCCAAATGCCTGACTCCCTTTGGTGAGTGTACACAGGGGAAGCCGCTCCCGGAAAATTACAGCTATGATTGTAGTAGCACCAACTACTACAGCGATTGTCAGTTTCCCCAGCAGCCCATCGGGTATTAATAATTCATGCTTAAATTATGCTGAACTGGCCCCTTTTAAGAATGCAATACGAATAGTTCCTGGAGTTCGGCTTTAAATCTGTAAGCCGTGTACAAGCACATGCACTTGACTTTCACCAAGTAAAACCGATACATATTGATGGTTCCAAAGCACACATATTCTCCCAAAATAACACCACAGCATGGACAGAGCAAACACACATAAGCAAAATGAAAATCCTCTCACCTTTATTTTTTCACCTTTTATCTCCACCGTTTTAATCATAAAATCTACCCCGATGGTGGCCCCTTGGCCAGGAGGGAAGAGACCCTGCAGAATGAGAAGAGATATATAAAACACAGAAGACTGACATCAGAAAAAGACCAAGTGGTCCATTGAGTGTTCCCCCTTTTTTGATTTTTTTTTTTAATTTAACATTGTCCTGATGGGAACAATGTCATTGACCAAATATGGTTATATTAGGTCAATGATGTCATCATCATTCCCGCTCCTTTGAAGTGGAGATGGTGGTGACATCATTGATGTAATTGACCTAATATGGCCTTATTTTACCATGACATTGTCCAAATTTGGCCATGTAGACTATGTCAGTAACCAAATATGACCATTTGGCCATATTAGGTCACTGATGTCACCACCATTTCTGCTCCTTTGAGGAGGGGAGGGTGGTGACATCATTGAACTATTATGGCCACATGGCCATATCTCGTCAATTACATTGTCCACGTAGCCAAAATTTGGACAATGTGATGGTCAAATGTGACCATGTGGCTATATTAAACCAAAAATGTCACCACCATCTCCACCCCTTTGTTACATCAGCGGCTGTGTTTGTGGGGATGGTGGTGACATCATTGACCTGTGGTTGTCACACTGGAACAGGAAGTCCCGTATTGCAATTATCAGAAGATCTAGCCCTCCCCCACGCAATTTGTTGCTATCATCTTTTCCTGTTCTGTCAGCAAAGCAAGGAAATCTTCCCGAATGGTGACTATCAGCAAGAACAACCTGACAAAATTAAAATATGAGGTACATGTCCGCCATACATACACATTTCCCCCTTTTCTCCTTAAAAACCTGCAGGTACTAAAAAAATACCTGATGATCTTGCCAGATTTCCAGTGTGAGCTGCTAACTTCCTATAGAGATCTGGCAAATCTTCTGCATTAAAATCCCAAGCAGTGTTGTTAGCCATGCCTGAGTTCTCCCTTGCTGGACTACAGAACACCCCTCTTCTCCTTATCGCCATAACATAAGGGAGAGGTGCAGTCCAGCAGATAAAAGCTGACAACAGTGACTGGGATTTCAGTACATCAGAGGCAGTATTGTCAGCTCACTTCATGAAGTTAGGAGCTTACTGCATTCCTGGTAGATCACCGGGTATTTTTCAGTACTTGCTGAATTTTTAACCCTTTCTTGACCAGAGTTTTTTCAAAACTTAGATGACCAGACTAAGTTTAGCAGCATTGCCAAACGTCAGTTAACTTGACAATAACAAAAATAAAAAATAACGTTGGATAACTGTCAAAAGTATTCACCCGGTCCTCACAAATTCTGACTCTATTTTGCTTAAAGTGGGGTTCCACCCAAAAAAAAAAAAAAAAAACTACATGAAAAATCCTAAAAAAAAATACAAAAAAAATTTGGATATTTTTTTTTTTTTTTTTACTTACCTTTAAATGCCTGTTGCTAGGGGGTCCCTCATAGTCTGCCTCTTCCAGTGCCTGGGCTGGTGACATCACTTCCCCCTCGGCACAAGAATGGCTCAGCTCTGCTCCCTCCCTCCTGTCAATCATCTGGGACCCATTACAGGTCCCAGGTGACTGAGCGGACAATCACGGCACCGCTGAACGGAGGGGGAGACGAGCGGGGCTTCGATCCCCCGCATCGCTGGACCCTGGGACAGGTAAGTGTCCAATTAAAAGTCAGTAGCTGCAGTATTTGTAGCTGCTGACTTTTAACTTTTTTTTTGACTGGACCTCGGGTGGAACTCCTCTTTAAAGTGATTGTAAAGTCTTGTTTTTTTAAAAAAAAAAAAACATGTTCTACTTACCTGCTCTATGCTGTAGTTGGTTTTGCACAGAGCAGCCCCAATCCTCCTCTTCTCGGATGCCTCTTTGCTGCTCCTGGCCCCTCCCTCCTATCGAGTGCCCCCTCAGCAAGTAGCTTTCTATGGGGGCAACTGAGCCTGAGCTGCCTGAATGTGTCCATTCAGGCACGGAGCTGCCATTCGGCCCCGCACTCTCTCATAATTGGGAGCTATGGACTCTGTTCCCCGGCTCAACTAACTCTGAGCACACGTACCCTGGCTTTATATACAGTATCCCAACATGCAATGCAGCACTTGTCCTCTGCCAATTTGCGAGTGCTGTAACAAAGCCTGTGCACTCACTTGTCAGGTCTCCTCCCACTGTCCATTATGCCTCCCTATTGGACCAGCGAGGAACAGTCAGAACAGGCTGAGCTACACCTGAGTACAATGAGCAGACCTAACCAATAGATCCTGGTAGGCAGAGAGCACTCTACGTTTTACCCGGCCATCTTCCTGGTAAGCAGAAAGACCAAAAACTATAATCTCTTCTAGCACCTACCTAGGGGGGTGTTACATAAGCAAAATACAGTCAGAATTCTTTAGGGCTGGGCAAATGCTAGTGATATTGATCCAAATATAATTTCGTAATTAGCCCCTTTGACTAACAGTGGGTCTGAGAACTAGTGAATTATCACAGCAGAAGCGCCCCGCCGGTGGTGTGCGTGTGCCCCCTACAGGTGGAGGTCTGGAATTATGTATATATATATATATATATATATATATATATATATATATATATATATATATATATATATATATATATGTGTGATTTGGGGCACAGCTGCCACCCTGTAGCAGTAAAACTTCTATGGGACGGTCACCAAGTAGATAACTAAAGGCAAAACTTTTTTTTTTTTTTTTTTTTGATAGGGAGGAGAGGGATTAGAACACCTGTCAGTTTTTATTGCTGTCTGTGCCCCCCCGTTCACAGTCTCTATTTATCCTGTTTACCATTATCACAGAAAGTGACAGTAAAACAAAATCCCAAATTTTAGGTTGTCCCCAGAAAAGTAATAGAGGTGGAATCTTCCATTGGGATCACTAGTTCTGGTAACCTGGGGGGTCATCAAGGAATTCCCTTAAAGTGATTGTAAGGGTTCGTTTTTTTGTTAAACAACAAACATATCATACTTACCTCCACTGTGCAGCTCGTTTTGCACAGAGTGGCCCCCGATCCTCGTCTTCTGGGGTCCCCCGGCTGCTTTTGCGGCTTCTCCCCGCATCAGATAACCCCCCTAGGAGAAGCGCTTCCCCAAGGGGTTTACCTTGCGGGCGCGCTCCCGAGTCCAGCATTCGGCGTCCATAGCCGCCAAATGTATAACTGGGCCCCACCCCCCGCGTCATTGGATTTGATTGACAGCAGCGGGAGCCAATGCCTGCGCTGCTATCTATCCAATCAGGAGCCGAGAACCCTGGGCAGAGAGACAGCGCGTCCCCGGCGGGTCAAGTTCCGGAGCTCAGGTAAGTAAAACGGGGGGCAGGGGGGCCGGTCACTGCCAGGTGTTTTTTCACCTTAATGCATAGTATGCCTTAACCACATGCCGACCAGCGCACGACAATATACGTTGGCATAATGACACGGCTGGGCGAATGGGCATACAGGTACATCCCCTTTAAGATGCGGTAATGTGGGCGCGCGCCTGCCGCATGCTACGTGACTGCGGGTCCCGCGGACTCGATGTCCACCGGGTGTCCGTGATTGTGTCACAGAGCCGCAGAACGGAGAGATGTAGACCAGGCATTTCCCCGTTCTGCCTAGTGACATGACATGGATCTACTGCTCCCTGTGATCGGGAGCTGTGATCGCTGTCATGTCAGTGGTAGCCCATCTCCCCCACAGATAGAATCACTCCCCTAAGACACACTTAACCCCTTGATCGCCCCCTAGTGTTTAACCCCTTCACTGCCAGTGTCATTTACACAGTAACCAGTGCATTTTTATAGCACTGATCGCTGTATAAATGATAATGGTCCCAAAATGGTGCCATAATGTCGCAGTCACGATAAAAATCACAGATCGCCGCCATTACTAATAAAAAAAAATTAATAATAAAAATGCCATAAATCCATCCCCTGTTTTGTAGACGCGATAACTTTTGTGCAAACCAATCAATATATCCTTATTGCGATTTTTTTTTACCAAAAATATGTAGAAGAATACATATCGGCCTAAACTGAGGAAAAAAATTATATTTTTATATATTTTTGGGGGATATTTATTATAGCAAAAAGTAAAAAAAATTGCTTTTTTTTCAAAATTGTCGCTTTTTTTTGTTTATAGCTCAAAAAATCAAAACCACAGAGGTGATCAAATCCCACCAAAAGAAACGTCTATTTGTGGGGGGGAAAAAAAGGACGTCAATTTTGTTTGGGTGTAACGGCGCACGACCGCGCAATTGTCAGTTAAAGCGACGCAGTGCCGAATTGCAAAAAGTGCTCTGGTCGGAAAGGGGGTAAATTCTTCCGGGGCTGAAGGTTAAGGTGAAAAAAACACGAAGGTTTACAACCCCTTTCATTTGCAGGGATTTCCTCTCACTTCCTGTTTGGCTATGGGACAGGAAGTGAAGGGAAATCTCTGCAATCGGACACAGATGACAAGAAAAAAAAAATCTGACAGGGGTTACAACCCTCCCTTACTCTATCCAAAATGAAAAAAAAAAAAATTACCTATTGTTCTACTTTAATATTCATACAGCAAGGGACATTTTTGGACTTATAAAGTCGTGTTGCAGTCATGAAAATATGGGAAAATGCACACGTAATCAGTGGCGTACTGATTTTTTTTTTTTTTTTTTTTTATGTTATTGCTCAGGCATACACTTTGCGGTAAAAGCTGCAATAATGGTCTGAAGATAAACGCTTACTGAAAATGCACTTATATTACCCTTTTAAGTCACTCTCTTCCTACGTTAAAGCAGAAATGCCGACAATTGCCCCTTACCTGGGTAAACCTCCGCACCAGACAGGTCTTCCCCACTCCGGCGTTTCCAATTAGAACGATCTTGAATAGGAAATCATAATCTTCCATACTCATTTACACAGCTGTGGGGAGACAGAGGAGAGAGACAATCACATCTGCTGGATAGTCAGACGGCGGTACACAGGCGTCAATACAGAGACCGGCTTGTTGTGTCATACACAGGGGACTTTATACCTCCAAGTCAACAGGACAAAGGTCTGCCACCCGGGACAACTGAGCCACGTAGCCTTGTGTCACAGCTTGTGTTACGTAGCACACCATGGGGCTGATTTACCAAAACCGGAGAGCGCAAAATCTGGCGCAGCTCTGCATGGTAGCCAGAGTCAGATTCTAACTACAGCTTCTTCAATTAAGCTTTGACCATAAAACCTGGAAGCTGATTGGCTTCTAAGCGGAGCTGCACCAGGATTTGGCATGCTCCGGTTTTAGTAAATCAATCCCTATGGTCCCTAAATCCCTAAAACACAAGTGCTTTTTTTTACCACTACTATTCCTTTATATTGGCTTTTGGAATTTACAAATACAGCAATTTAGAAATCAAATGAAAGGTTTAGCGCTGGAAAACACTTTTTGATAAAAAAAAAGTTCATTTTATATACATCTATATAAACTATATATACCGGTATATATCTATATAGATCAGACCAAAACGAGGGACAAATGAGAAGGAATGATGGACAGAGGGACATTGCTCCCAATCAGGGACAGTCCCTCAAAATCAGGGATAGTTGGGAGCTATGTGACAGCAGCGTTTTGGCAGAAAAAAAACCTGACGTGTATAAACGTATCTAGACGCGTTTACACGCATCAAACACTTGGGTGTTAATTAGTTTCATTGGGCAGAATAATAATTTATTCTGGCCATCGAAATGAATTAAAGCTCTTAGCTTTAAAGCATTAATGAGCATTTAGTCGCGGTTACACGGGTCAAGCGTTTTTTTTTTTTTTTCCCTTCCAAATGGCTGCTGCATCTGGACGCCTCTCAACATCCCTGCCTCCAAATGCCTACATGCGTATGGGCACATAGGGGGTGGATTTACTAAAGGCAAATAGACAGTTGCTCCAGAGCTTAGTAAATGACTCCCATCGTCCAATCACGTGCAAGCAAAAATGCAATTTTTTAACCACTTCATTACCGGGCACTTAAACTCACTTCCTGCCCAGGCCAATTTTCAGCTTTCTGCGCTGTCGCACTTTGAATGACAATTGCGCGGTCATGCAACACTGTTCCCAAACACATTTTTTTATCCTTTTGTTCCCACAAATAGAGCTTTCTTTTGGTGGTATTTGAACACCTCTGTGTTTTTTTTTTTTTTGCTCAACAAATAAAAAAAACAACGAAAATTTTGGAAAAAAAAAAGGTAGCTTCTGGTATAAAATGTTCTAAATAAGTAAGTTTTCTCCTTCACTGACCAGCACTGATGAGGCTGCACTGACGGGCACTGACGGGCACTGATGAGGCTGCACTGACGGGCACTGACGGGCACTGATGAGGCTGAACTGACGGGCACTGACGGGCACTGATGAGGCTGCACTGACGGGCACTGACGAGGCTGTACTGATGGGCACTGATGAAGGGGCACTGATAATGAGGCACTAATATGTATGTGTGGAACGCCGTGTAAATTGATGGCGCAATATGGGTACCTTAAATAAACACCTTGAATAAATAATAATATAATAGATGAGTATCTTAATGAGACACAATGTACAGGGACAGGGATAATTGTAGACACGCACCCACACTCACTCAGGTTGAACTGGATGGACTGGTGTCTTTATTCAACCTTACTAACTATGTAACTATGTAATATGCAGCACTGATGGGCACTAATAGGCGGCACTGATATGCAGCACTGATGGTCACTGATAGGTGGCACTGATGGGCACTGATAGGCCACACTGATGGGCACTGATAGGTGGCACTGATAAGCACTGATGGGTGGCACTGATAGATGGCACTGATAGGCAGCACTGACGAGGAGGCACAGGCAGGCATTACTGATGGGCACTGATTGGCAACTCTAATGGGCACCGATTTGCATCCTTGATGGGCACTGATTTGCATACCTGGTGGGCTCTAGTGGGCATCCCTGGTGGGTCTGCACTGATAATCAATGCGCTGATTAACAGAGCAGACCCCCCCCCTGTCAGGAGAGCCGCTGATAAGCTCTCCTCTACCTGCGCCTGTCAGTGAGAATAAAGGAAAAGCCGATCAACGGCACTTCCTGGTTACGATGTGACCAGCTGTGATTGGGCACAGCTCATCACATGGTAAAGAGCCTACGTCAGAGGCTCTTTACCAAGATCGGAGATGCGTTGTGTCAGAGAGACACACCGCGCCACCGATTGCTGCGCTGCGCACCCTCGCGGACGTGTGCGAGCGGCTTATCCTGCTGGACGTCATAAGACGCCCAGTCAGGATAACGTATCCTCTTTGCGGCCGTCATTCTGCTATATGGCGGGCGGCAAGTGGTTAAACTGGCAATTGCGCGGTCATGCAACGCTGCAACCAAATGAAATTTGTACAATTTGTTTTCACATAAATAGAGCTTTCTTTTTGTAGTATTTGATCACCGCTAGGTTTTTTTCTTCTTTTTTTTTTTTTTGCGATATAAACGAAAAAAAGACTGCAAATTTTGAAAAAAAAAAAAAAAACAATATTTTTAAATTTCTGCTACAAAACATATCCAATAAAAAAAAAAAAAATTTCTTCATGCATTTTGGCCAAAATGTATTCTGATACATGTCTTTTGATTAAAAAAAAAAAACCCCAATAGGTGCATATTAATTGGTTTGCATGAAAGTTATCAATGCCTACAAACTATGGGATACTGTCTATACTGGAATTTTCATTTATTTATTTATTTTTATACTACTAATGGCGGTGATCGGTGACTTATAACGGGGCTGCGATCGTGCAGCTGACAATCTGACACTAACTGACGCTGTGGGGGGGGGATCTGACTAACTGCCACTGACATCACCATTGACACTAAAGGTCCGTGCACACGATCAGATTACCATACAAAAAAATACCGCTTTCAAAGCGACCGTATGATAATGTGATCGTTAGTACACAGCTTTCGTCTGAAATTATCCGAAGGGACAAACGCGAAAATTTTTCTCATACGATTTTCGTTTAATCAGTACAGTTTTTGACCAAAAATACAAAACAAATACATTACATCACTTCCAAATTTTTTATTCTGTCGTACAAGTATTTTCGTTCTATAGTAATTTCTTAGTTTTCGATATGTATACAAGCATGCATAAAAAAAAAATAAAAAATGAGCGATCATTCTTACGATAATCTCATTGTGTGTGCTAGGCCTAATACAGTGATCATTGCTAATACTATACACTGTCACTGTACTAAAGACACTGGCTGGTAAGGGGTTGACATCTAGGGGCGATCAAGGGGTTAAATGTGTGCCCAACTATGTGTAACTATGCAGATCTCTTAGTTTCTCATCCCTGCTGCAGGGATGAGAAACAGAGAGATTGCCCTCTCTGTACAGAGCTCTGTGATTATTAACAACACAGAGCTCTGGGCTGTGATTGCACACAGCCGATCAGCAAGTCCCAGTCATGAATCATTGGCCGCGACTTGCCGACAGGCTCTCGCTGTGTACAATGACACCCTAAACCCGGAGGTACGGGGTACGTCGCTTTGCCTGAGCAGGTCGCCCATCTGCAGTACACTGTGGGCGGGTGGTATGCAAGTGGTTAAATTTGTGCTCGCCCGAAAAACAAATGATGAGCTTTGATACCCTATATCAATCATGGCGAACCTTGGCACCCCAGATGTTTTGGAACTACATTTCCCATGATGCTCATGCACTCTGCAGTGTAGTGGAGCATCATGGGAAATGTAGTTCCAAAACATCTGGGGTGCCAAGGTTCACCATCACTGTCCTATATTTTCCATAGGTAATGCTTCAAAAGCTCCTACAGGTCATCAGTTTGGAGGTAACCACGAACAATGAAGCTGGGATCATTGTTCTTACTACAGTTTGCACAGCAATATGTAACATGTGTGTCGTGAGCAACGCTTTCGTTGGTTCTTGCGACAGGGTACTGTACATCTTGCGCTAGCTGCAATAGGAAAAACACATTTTCCTATTGCGGTGAGAGTGAGAGGGAATTCCCATCTGGGGGCTTCCCAGTTCTTAGGTCTGGTATGGATTTTGGGGGGACCCCACGCCGTTTTTTTGGCGTAGGGGGTTCCCCTTAAAATCCATACCAGACCTAAGGGCCTGGTATGCCCCTGGAGGGGAACCCATGCTGGTTTTTTATTTAAAATCTGGCGTGGAGTTCCCCCTTAAGATTCATACCAAACACAGTGCCTGGCATTGGCGGGGATCCCCGCACCAGTGTGAACCCGGCTCGCAAGGTGTCAATCTCGCCGTTAAAAGCGGCGAGATTGACACAATATCAGACAACAATACAGAAGTTGACCAAAGGGTGGTGGTAAAGAGCTGAAAAACCACGTGATTTGGTTGAAAATTGGCTGAAAAAGTTCTGCCGTGTGTATGCAATACAAACTTATGGCCAACGCCCTTTGTAAAAAAATCCAAGGGAAAGTTTGTACAAAGTCCTATCGTGTGTATGAGGCTTTAGTGCAGTGGTTCTCAACCTTTCTAGTGCTGTGGCCCCTTGATAACATTTCCCAAGTTGTGGGGACCCCTAATAGTAAAATTACCTTGCCTTGGGTTGTGAGCACCGAAGGAAAGACAAGTAATTTGCGCCCCTAACCCACGGACATTTAGCGCTCCCTGAGTCCCTTCCACTCGTACAGTATTAAAACCTCTTATGGTACATTTTAGGATGTACCACTCCCTCTTTGTTCTCCTTTCTTTCCCTTTTATCTCTCTTTATACTAATTTCTTGGGGATTTTTCCCCATCCCTCTCTTTAGCCGTCTTTCTTGTTCTTTCTCTAATTCTTTCTCTCCCTTTTTCTTTTCTCTCCCCTTTTCTTTTTCTTTTTTCCTTCTCTTACTCCTTGGAGGGGGGGAGAGCGGTGCAGGCTTCAGGAACAGCACAGGATTTGGTGACCCCTGGCAAAACGTCATTCGACCCCCAAGGGGGTCCCGACCCCCAGGTTGAGAACCACTGCTTTAGTGTATGCAGTACTGCATGTGGCCAGAAGTGGGGGGGGGGCCTTGGAGACACTCAGAAACACTCGGGAGACGCTCAGAGACCACTCGGACATGCACGGGGGGACACTCGGAAGAAACTCGGAAATGGAGTGTTTCCGAGCGGCTCAGAGTGTCTCCGAGCATCTCAGAGTGTCTCCGAGCGTCACCGGCGCCCCCGCACCTCTGGCCAAATGCGGTACTGCACACCCCAGAAGCTTGAATCCTGCTCGTCTTGCAAACCGAGTCAGGATTTAAAAAAAAAAAACTCGTATTGCGAAAACGCTCGTAAACTGCATTACTTGCAATCCAAGGTTTTACTGTACTATTTTTAAGACAGGTTCTCTTTAATGAAACATCAGGAGACCCCTGATGTCTAACATACCATTAAAGCTAATGGAACGCAGGCTGCACTCTATTAGTTCCTTCTTTGGCTGGTAGGACAGTGGTGCCTTGGAAGCATGGTGGGGGGGGGGTAAGGCAGAGGGAAACCTTTGCCAACCTCATATCACCAATCAAAAAAAAAAGAAAAAAGACGTAAATCCTTTTCACATTGGTCTCGGTGTTCCTGCGTGTCGCTGTGTAGCGTTAATTGCACAGATTTGCTCTGATAAAGCCTGCGAGGACGACTCATCAATATCCGCCCTTGTTACAAGTCCATGGTATCTGATTTCAATTAGAGCGCTAAGTAAATAGTTTGTTTTATCCTGTCAGTGCCATCAGGCTGATGAAGTACAGCGCCAGGCCCCATCATTTCATAAAACCAATGTACCGTCATCTCCTCACTTCACCTTAACATCCGCATTTGCCAGGCTGGGGGTGATTTACGCCAACTGCACCTAGTCACCAAAAATTTAAAAAAAATACTCAAACAGGTTCAGAGGAATAATGTGTATCGGAAAATAAGATGGACCCTGATGCACCGGGGTCCTGGATTCAGTCCCATGCATGGAGCCACATATACAAAGTGCTGAAACAAAAAGACCATCCTCAAATTCTGGCTAATGCCGTGTACACACGGTCGGACTTGCCAACGGGATAACCTCCGTTGGCAATACAGACAGAAAAATTTAGAACATGTTCTCTATCTAAGTCCGTCGGAAATGCCGAAAGAAAAAGTCTGATGGGGCGTACACACGGTCGGAGTATGCGACCAAAAGCTCCCTTTGAACATTCCAGCCGTGTGTACGGGGCATTTGGCTTCATTCCGAAATTGGTAAAACCAGGTGTTTTTTTACGCATACCTCCCCAACCGCTCGCCTGAACCTGGGCATGAAGGCACTGTACAGTGGGCATAGAAAAGGATCACCGCCTCCTAAAATTGACTTGTAAACTCAATCAGGTGTAGCTAATCACCTTCTCAATGGCACGCAAAGCCATTTGACTTTAAACTGTGATCAGCTGTGCTCATTTTGATTAGCTCAGCATGAAAAGAGCTTTCCTGGAGCATGGAAGTGCAACTGAAGAAAACAATCAACTATAGATGGCAAGGCACTGTCACTGGGATCTCCGGGATCAAGTTGCGGACAGGCACAAATCAGGAGATGGATACAAATAAAATTTCAAAGGCTTTATCAATGCCTAGAAACAGAGTGAAGTCTATTATTAAGAAGTGGAAGGTATTTGGTACAACACAGACCCTCCCTGGATCAGGACGTTGCTCCAAACTTGATGAAAAAGCCAGGAGGAAACTGGTCAGAGAGGCTACTAAGAGTCCTACAGAAACTCGGAAACAGTTGCAGGAATTTGTGGTCATTGAGTGCATGTGACAACAATATCACAAATGTGGTGTATATGGGAGGGTTGCAAGAAAAAAGCCACTCCTTAAGAAAGGCCACATGCAGTCATCACTGAGCTTTGCCAAAACGCGCCTAGAAGATTCTGAGGCCACATGGAAAAAGGTGCTATGTAACTAAAATTTAATTATTTGGCCTCAACACCAAACGATATGTCTGGCGGAAATCCAATACAGCTCACCATCCAAATAACACCATTCCTATAGTAAAGCATGGAGGTGGTAATATCCTGGTATGGTGGGGTTTCTCTGCAGCAGGGACTGGAGCACTTGTCAGGATAGAAGGACAAATGGATGGGACAAAATACCATCAAATTCGTGAGAAAAATCTGCTGCCCTCTGCCAGAAGGTTGTCAATGGGAAGAAGGTTTACCTTCCAACATGACAATGACCCAAACCACACAGCAAAAATTACCGCACAGTGGTTGGAGGAGAAAAAGCGGTTGAAGGTGAATGTCTGTGCAGGACCTAGTCAAAGCCCCATTGAAAATCTGTGGAATGACTTGAAGACTGCAGTCCACATCAAATATAACTGAACTTGTGCAGTTCTGAAAAGAAGAGTGGGCAAATATTGCAAAGTCTACATGTGCAAAGTTAGTAGAGACATATCCCAACAGACTAAGGCCTCTTTCACATGAACAATCCGTTCAGGTCCGCCTGTCAGTTTTTTAGGCGGACCTGAACGGACCCTCCATAGACTTCTATGGAGCGTCGGATGTCAGGGGTGACATGTCCGCTGACATCCGACCCGCTCCGATCCGAAAAAGTGTAACGGAGGAAAAACCTACTTTTCCATCTGTTTTCGGATCGGATCGGGTGACGACGGACTCTATGGTCCATCATCACCCGATCCCCCATAGGGGAGAGCGGCACTGTGACACTGTGCAGCGACGGACCTGTCATCTGCCTGCTCAGCGGGGATCCATGGAGCGATCCCTGCTGAGCAAGCGGATCGACACGGGGCGGATCATCACGGATCCGTCCCGTGTGAAAGGACCCTTAAGGCTGTAATTAAAAAAAAAAGGTGGTTCAACAAAATACTGACACAAGTTTTCCAACTCAGTGACTATTCATTGCAGGCTGCAAAGCAATGAAATGCGAATATTTTAAAGGGGGGGGGGTTCTTTTTTTTTTATACCCACTGTACACATGCTGCAGCTGCAATTCTGTGCTTCACACCAGAATTAAACATGTTGCACTTGGTGAAAAGTATATAAGGCCACACCGCAACCACCCCGACTGAGGCACGGCAGTGCGGCAATTACTGTATTACATGACACAGTGAGGAGGTGACATAACGTGTGACAGTGAGATAACGCCACGAGTGAATTAACCCTTGAAGTGGTTGTAAAGCCTCAAGGTTTTTTCACCTGAATGCATTCTATGTATTCAGGTGAAAAACTTTCTGTGCTGCAGCTCCCCCCCCCCCCAGGCCCCTATTTTTTCTTACCTGAGCCAATCCGATCCAGCGATATGCACGAGCGCAGCGGCTCCAGATGCTGTCTCTCTCCTCATTGGACAAATTGATAGGAGCGGGAGCCGCTGTCAGTCAAATCCCGTGACACAGGAGCAGGGGGTGGGGGCCGAGTCCTGCTGTCTATGTCAATGGGTGTGACTTGGGCACCTGATGAAGAGGAGGGGCCTGGAGAGACGGTGGAGAGCCCCAAAAGAAGAGGATCTGGGCTGCTCTGTGCAAAACGATTGCACAGAGCAGGTAAGTATAACATGTTTGTTATTTGCATTGGCGTGCGTAGCCTATTGCATTAGGATGTGCACCCCAGAGCACAAACACACATGCGTGTATTTCAGCAGAGCAGTGGGCGGCGTTAGTAGGGCAAAGATTGGTGTCAATAGGGCAGTGGACAGTGTAGTTTACGGACAGTAGTTTATTACTTTTTTACAGTTTTATTATTTTGTTACAATATTATTTTTTTTACGTTTCTTTTGTAAATTTTTTAGGAGCCCGTTATGGGGCTTTGGTGAAATGTCTGCAGCCTGCAGTAAACACAGTTTACTACGCTTCAGTTAAGAATGTAGGCAGGAGGGATTGGTACAGATCACTCACTGTGTTCATTCAGAAAAGGATTTAATTAAATGTTTACCAGCCCCTTCCCTTCTCCTGAGAGGAGAGGAGTGAAGCTGGGAGCACTGCAAGGTGGGAGACGGTAAGCAGGGGGAATCAGCACCACACGGGGTGATTAGGGTGTGCCCAGGCACATCCGGAACACCCTGTGCGCACGCCTATGGTTATTTGTATTTTTATTTTTTTTTAAATCTAAGGTTTACAAACACTTTAAAGGCAACTTTCTTTTGTGGAGTTTTGGATAGAGGGGTTACATAGTTACTATGGTGTATGCAGTACTGTATGTGGCCATAGTAGGTGAGGTCGAAAAAAGTCCATCAAGTCCAACCTATGTGTGTGATTATGTGTCAGTATTACATTACATATCCCTGTATGTTGCGGTCATTCAGGTGCTTATCTAATAGTTTCTTGAAGCTATCAATGCTCCCCGCTGAGACCACCGCCTGTGGAAGGGAATTCCACATCCTTGCCGCTCTTACAGAAAAAAAGAACCCTCTACATAGTTTAAGGTTAAACCTCGTTTCTTCTAATTTTAATGAGTGGCCACGAGTCTTGTTAAACTCCCTTTCGCCCTGTAAGGCTCAATAGTGCGACAGTATTGCGAATTGTCATGCGGCTTTGGACACATAAAGCCGCATTAGAAGTCGCAGCCCATTGATTTCAATTGCACCCGTTCCCATCTATGTGATTTAAAGTCACGGCAACTTTGAAAAGGTTCCTGCATTACGTGTAAAGTCGCATCAAAGTTGCACTCCAAAGTCACACTGAAAATCATGCGACTTTGGAGCCACACTAGTTTGAACCCAGCCTTAGGGAGAGTCCCTTTCTCTAGTTGTCCTGGTGTACATACAGTGGGGACGTGGAGAAGGAATGTAGCCACTCGCTAACAGGAAGACAGATCGCAGCAGCAAAAAAATAAATTTGTAGATTTGGAGGAGGCTGAGAGTGATAGAAGGGACTTTTCTGATCTAAGAATATATATTTGAATATCATTTTAGTTTTTTATTACACCAGTTTAGTGTCACTTTAAATAAAATTTCAGGACTAGGAATGAGACCTGAATATGGGGGATATAACATCTGCTTGTATGTGATAGGCTGGAGGTGACGGCCTTCGCAACGGCGCGGGTTCTGAGTAATAGCGGGATAAGAAGATCTCCTATCCAAGGTAATAAGACGTCTCTGGTATCACCGGCTGGCCTTGTTCTGCATATTACAGGCTGCGCTCTTATAGAAACGTCTCGCCAGTAATAGCGACAGAAATGACAGATTTCTCAAGGCTTGTAATCTGAAGGTAATATTAGGAAATTGCTGGATATCAGAGGAAAGCGTCTTCATGCCGTCTGCCACAAACAATTGACAGCGAAGCCGGGCTTAACCACTTGCCGACTGCCTTTCAGCAGTTTTACTGCTACAATGGCGGCCGTGCTGTGCAGGATCACATATATACAGCAATACCTTGGATTACGAGCATAATTTGTTCCAGAAGAATGCTTGTAATCCAAAGTACTCGTATATCAAAGCAAGTTTCCATATTAGAAATAATGGAAACAGATGATTCGATCCACAACCACTGCTAGTGTATGCAGTACTGTAGGTGGCCAGAGTTGCAGGGGTGCTGGTGTATGCAGTAATGTACGTGGCCAGAGGTGCGGGGGCGCTGGTGTATGCAGTACTGTATGTGTCCAGAGGTGCGGGGACGTTGGTGTATGCAGTACTGTATGTGTCCAGAGGTGCGGGGGCGCTGGTGTATGCAGTACTGTATGTGTCCAGAGGTGCGGGGGCGCTGGTGTATGCAGTACTGTATGTGGTCAGAGGTGCGGGGACGTTGGTGTATGCAGTACTGTATGTGTCCAGAGGTGCGGGGGCGCTGGTGTATGCAGTACTGTATGTGTCCAGAGGTGCGGGGGCGCTGGTGTATGCAGTACTGTATGTGTCCAGAGGTGCGGGGGCGCTGGTGTATGCAGTACTCTATGTGGCCAGAGGTGCGGGGACGTTGGTGTATGCAGTACTGTATGTGTCCAGAGGTGCGGGGGCGCTGGTGTATGCAGTACTGTATGTGTCCAGAGGTGCGGGGGCGCTGGTGTATGCAGTACTGTATGTGGCCAGAGGTGCGGGGGCGCTGGTGTATGCAGTACTGTATGTGGCCAGACGTGCAGGGGCGCTGGTGTATGCAGTACTGTATGTGGCCAGAGGTGCGGGGGCGCTGGTGTATGCAGTACTGTATGTGGCCAGAGGTGCGGAGGTGCTGGTATATGCATTAATGTATGTGGCCAGAGGTGCGGGGGTGCTGGTTTATGCAATAATGCATGTGGCTAGAGGTGCGGGGGGCGCTTGTGTATGCAGTACTGTATGTGGCCAGAGGTGCGGGGACGTTGGTGTATGCAGTAATGTATGTGGCCAGAGGTGCGGGGGTACTGGTATATGCATTAATGTATGTGGCCAGAGGTGCGGGGGCGCTGGTTTATGCAGTAATGTATGTGGCCAGAGGTGCGGGGGCGCTGGTGTATGCAGTACTGTATGTGGCCAGAGGTGCGGGGACGTTGGTGTATGCAGTACTGTATGTGGCCAGAGGTGCGGGGGTGCTGGTATATGCATTAATGTATGTGGCCAGAGGTGCGGGGGCGCTGGTTTGTGCAGTAATGTATGTGGCCAGAGGTGCGGGGGCGCTGGTGTATGCAGTACTGTATGTGTCCAGAGGTGCGAGGGCACTGATGTATGCAGTACTGTATGTGGCCAGAGGTGCGGGGACGTTGGTGTATGCAGTACTGTATGTGTCCAGAGGTGCGGAGGCTCTTGTGTATGCAGTACTGTATGTGGCCAGAGGTGCGGGGGCTCTGGTGTATGCAGTACTGTATGTGGCCAGAGGTGAAGGGGCGCTGGTGTATGCAGTACTGTATGTGGCCAGAGGTGAAGGGGCGCTGGTGTATGCAGTACTGTATGTGGCCAGAGGTGAAGGGGCGCTGGTGTATGCAGTATTGTATGTGGCCAGAGGTGCGGGGCCCTGGTGTACGCAGTACTGTATGTGGCCAGAGGTTTGGGGGTGCTGGTGACACTCAGATACACTCAGGAATTGTTGACACTCTGAGGTGTTCTGACGCACGTTACGCCCACCCAGCTGGGAGTGTTTCCGATCATCTCCGAGTTCTCCAGCGCCCCCCCGGACCTCTGGCCACATGATGTGTACATTCCTTGTAATAGGAATAAAAGTGATAAAAAAAAAAATTTAAAGCGAAAGTGTAAAAATAATAAATAAAAATAAAGTAAAGTAACCAATAAAAAGAAAAAAAAAAGTAAAGCGCCCCTGTCCACGGTAGTTTGCGCACAGAAGTGAACGCACGCGTAAGTCCTGCCCATATATGTAAACGCCGTTCAAACCACACATATGAGGTATCACCGTGTGCTTAAGAGCGAGTGCAACAATTCTAGCACTAGACCTCCTCTGTAACTCTAAACTGGTAACCTGTAAAAATTAAAGCGTTGCCTATGGAGATTTTAAGGAACCAAAGTTTGGCATCATTCTACGAGTGCGCGCGTGTAACATCATCTTTCACATTATACAAAAAATTTGGGACTAACTTTACTGTTTTGTTATTTTTTAATTCTTGAAAAATTGTTGCGCAATAACCGTGCGACATAAAAAGTTGCAACGACCGCCATTTTATTCCCTAGGGTGTCTGCTAAAAAAAACATATATAATGTTTTGGGGTTCTGAGTAACTTTCTAGCAAAACAATTATGATTTTTACATGTAGGAGAGAAGTGTCAGAACAGGCCCGGTATGGAAGTGGTTAAGAGCCATAGCAGGCGCACTCTGCACAGCGGGGGGACCCGACGCACATGGCTGGTGGGCGCGAGAGCCAGAACGGGGATTTGTGTGTGTAAACACACAAATCCCTGCTCTGAGAGGGAAGGAGAGACAGATCATGTGTTCCACTTCCTACTAAGAAGGAACAGCGATCTGGCTCCTCCTCTAGTCAGTCTCATCCCCCTACAGTTAAAAAAACACACCCAGGGAACACAGTTACCCCTTGATCGCCCCCTAGTGTTAGCCTATTCCCTGCCAGTGACATTTATACAGTAATCAGTGCATTTTTATAGCACTGATCGCTGTATAAATGTCAGTGGTCCCAAAAAAGTGTCAAAAGTGTCCGATCTGTACGCCACAATGTAGCAGTCCCGCCATCACTGCCATTACTAGTAAAAAAAAAAAAATTATAAAAATGCCAAAATTCTATTCCCTATTTTGTAGATGCTATAACGTTTGCGCAAACCAATCAATATACGCTTATTGCGATTTTTTTTTACCAAAAATATGTAGAAGAATATATATCGGCCTAAACTGATGAAGAAATTTGTTTTTTTGACTATTTTTATTTATATGCAAGTAAATGTGGCTGGGCCGCAACCACCATTACACACAATTATAGTGCTGTGTTGCGGTATTTTAGGGGTTAAAACAGGAGGTGAGGAGGTGCATTGTCACCATTTGTCAAACGCCCTTTGAAAAGCAACCCACCGCGGATTGCTTTTCAGAGGAGTGGCTAGGGCTGGCCATACATTATACAATTTCTGCACAATCTTCATTTAGATTGACCTTCAACTATGTAGTTGAAGAGCGCGCCTTTTGAGGACACAGATTGGAAGTGTTGTTTAGGTTTGACCTCATATTATATGGTTTTTAGTAAATCGAAAGGAAAATTATACAAAAGGATTGTATAACCTTTTTTGCCGACCCGCCGCAGTACATATAACGTGGATGGGTGGCTCGTACAGGAACCGTATACATACCTGGCTCCCGGGTTCTGGGTCCTGTGATTGAACACAGCAGGACTTAGTCAGCAGGTCAATGATTCGTGGCCTGGAACCTGCTGATCGGCTGCGTCCAACCACAGCCCAGAGCCCTGTGTTGACAAATCATGTATCATAGAATCATGTAACCAGGGACCACAGTCCCACAAAATAGATGTGATCATCCATCGGGGTCATATACAGTGCCCTGCAAAAGTATTCCACCCCCCTTGGCTTTTTACCTATTTTGTTACATTAGAGCCAATTATATGTGATGGATCAGAACACAATAGTCTAAGTTGGTGAAGTAAAATTAGAAAAATATATACATAAAACTATTTTTCAGACATTAAAAACTGATAATTGGCATGTGCGTATGTATTCACCCCCTTTGTTATGAAGCCTATAAAAAGCTCTGGTGCAACCAATTACCTTCAGAAGTCCCATAATTAGTGAAATGATGTCCACCTGTGTGCAATCTAAGTGTCACATGATCTGTCATTACATATACACACCTTTCTGAAAGGCCCCAGAGGCTGCAACACCTAATCAAGAGGAACCACTAACCAAACACTGCCATGAAGACCAAGGAACTCTCCAAACAAGTAAGGGACAATGTTGTTGAGAAGTACAAGTCAGGGTTAGGTTATAAAAAAATATCCAAATCTTTGATGATCCCTAGGAGCACCATCAAATCTATCATAACCAAATGGAAAGAACATGGCACAACAGCAAACCTGCCAAGAGACAGCCGCACACCAAAACTCACGGACCGGGCAAGGAGGGCATTAATCAGAGAGGCAGCACAGAGACCTAAGGTAAACCTGGAGGAGATGCAGTGTTCCACAGCAGAGACTTGAGTATCTGTACATAGGACGACAATAAGCCGTACGCTCCATAGAGTTGGGCTTTATGGCAGAGTGACCAGAAAAAAGACATTACTTTCAGAAAAAAACAAAATGACATGTTTTGAGTTTGTGAAAAGGCATGTGGGAGACTCCCAAAATGTATGGAGGAAGGTGCTCTGGTCTGATGAGACTAAAATTGAACTTTTTGGCCATCAAAGAAAACGCTATGTCTGGCGCAAACCCAACACATCACATCACCCAAAGAACACCATCCCCACTGTGAAACATGGTGGTGGCAGCATCATGCTGTGGGGATGTTTTTCAGCAGTCAGGACTGGGAAACTGGTCAGAGTTGAGAGAAAGATGGATGGTGCTAAATACAGGGATATTCTTGATATACCTGTACCACTCTGTGTGTGATTTGAGGCTAGGACGGAGGTTCACCTTCCAGCAGGACGATGACCCCAAACACACTGCTAAAGCAACACTTGAGTGGTTTAAGGGGAAACATGTAAATGTGTTGGAATGGCCTAGTCAAAGCCCAGACCTCAATCCAATAGAAAATCTGTGGTCAGACTTAAAGATTGCTGTTTACAAGCGCAAACCATCCAACTTGAAGGAGCTGGAGCAGTTTTGCAAAGAGGAATGGGCAAAAATCCCAGTGGTAAGATGTGGCAAGATCATAGAGACTTATCCAAAGCGACTTGGAGCTGTGATAGCCGCAAAAGGTGGCTCTACAAAGTATTGGGGGGTGAATAGTTATGCACATTGACTGTTATTTTGTCCTATTTGTTGTTTGCTTCACAGTAAAAAAAAAAAAAAATCTTCAAAGTTGGGGACATGTTCTGTAAATTAAATGATGCAAATCCTCAAACAATCCATGTTAATTCCAGGTTGCGAGGCAACAAAACACGAAAAATGCCAAGGGGGTGAATACTTTTGCAAGGCACTGTAAAATAGGAAGGTTCAGACTTTAGCATAGCGGCAGTACTGTCTGGATTATCTGTACAGGGTACAATATGAGCGGTTTGCTCGCGGTAGAACGTTCAGCACATGAAGACTATAAGCCCCCCCCCTTCAGTTTCATAGTAATCACCCTTCAGGCAGTCCATTAATTTCTTTGTCTCTTGCCTTAGGCTAATAAAGAAGGACCTGGAAGACAAATTAAAGCGACTCGCCGGGAGTTCGACTTATCTACAGCGGCTAGAAATCTGGATGGAGATGCGGTAAAGCACTCCACTCCCAGCTGGGACGTGAAGCATCCAGTGTCTCCGATAATGAATCAGTGGAGCATTTTACAGCGCAAAGCGTTTCCACCGGATAAATATCTCCCAGTAATTGCTAAAGTGGCTCATTTAGCTGCGTGCGCGGGGCTCAGATTAAGCCTCTGGTGCTGCTGTTTAGTTACCGCTGATGAAAAGTACATTAACATTGTTAGGAGTGAAACTCCAGTTTTGTTACCAAAAAAAACCCCAATCCCAAGGCAAGATAAATATACACCATATTACCAAAAGTATTGGGACGTCTGCCTTTACACACACATGAACTTTAATGGCATCCCAGTCTTAGTCCGTTATGGTCAAACATTCCCCATAGACACACTCCTAAACCTTGTGGACAGCCTTCCCAGAAGAGTTGAAGCTGTTATAGCTGCAATGGGTGGGCCAACTCATTATTGAACCCTACGGACTAAGACTGGGATGCCATTAAAGTTCATGTGCGTGTAAAGGGAGGCGTCCCAAGGCATATCTGCTTCTGCCCTGGAAATATGGAGACCGACACTTTTTATTACGCTGAAAGCCGAGTTGGTCTACCATCGTTATCCCCGCCTGATTAGTCTATTTTTATGTGCAAATCCGGGATGAAAGTTGGGTGAATCTTGGGTAAAAACATTTATAAGTAGACCCAGGGCCGGGACAAAGGGTGAGCAGGAGGGGTGGCTGCCCTGGGCACTGTGGTGTCACATACATAGTTACATAGTTACATAGTAGGTGAGGTTGAAAAAAGACACAAGTCCATTAAGTCCAACCTATGTGTGTGATTATATGTCAGTATTACATTGTATATCCCTGTATGTTGCGGTCATTCAGGTGATTATCTAATAGTGTCATGTGAGGTTAGGGGGTAAGAATTGTTCTAGGAGGGGGAAAATTTGGGGAGGTGTGCCAGGAGTGGTGATTTGGGGGGATTTGTGTTGGGAGGGGGAGGGGTGAGAGAATTTGTGCTAGATGAGGGGATTTAAGGGGTTTGTGCTAGAAAAGGTAATATGGTAGGGGGGAGGGAATGGATTTGTGCTAGGAGGGGATTTGGTCTAGGATGAGGGATTGGAGGAGGGGAGGGACTTTTAAAGAATTCTACTAATGGACAGCCACCACTAAGCCACTACTGCTGCAATTATTAGCTACACAGGGTGGAAGATAATGTTGTTGGGGTGGGGTCCAGTGGACAGCTTTATAAAGACTAACTCCAGGTTGGGGTGTCCCCCCCCCCCCACAAAGCTTCTTCTCACCTCATTCTTCTCCTTCCATCTCCTGCGCCCTGCAGGGTCTATAACAGCCTGGACTCACAAGTGTTTGGTTGATGCTTGTAGACCAGGGGTAGGCAACCTCGGCCCTCCAGCTGTGGTGAAACCACAAGTCCCATGAGACATTGCAAGACCCTGACCATCACAGGCATGACTCTTAGAGGCAGAGGCATGATGGGATTTGTAGTTTCACCACAGCTGGAGGGCCGAGGTTGCCTACCCCTGTTGTAGACAATGCTCCCCTCCAGCAAATGCACTTGTTTCTTGTTGTCTTCTGGCCAGTCATATTATGTCCCAAGATCCAGCAGTGGTAAGTGCTTCAGAGAATAGGGCATTGTCACTATTGGAGCGAGGTACCTATGAGTTCAGGCCGACATGATGACGCACCTACAATGGAGGATGGAGGAGGTAAGTGAAATTTCATGTTACTTTGTCCAACGTTAAGGCTGAGGACTTCTGGCTAAAATCAGGGTGATGCTTGGAATTCCTGATGCCAGGAATTTCAGTTTTGGTGAGATCCTCCCCAAGGGTTAAAGGCTTCTAAGGCTGCGTTCACCCGAATGGGCCTTTCCTATCTGCGTGACGAATGCGGTGAACTAGCTCATGTACCTTTCTTGGCACTGAGCCAAGGGCGTTTTGCGTTGCGCCTTCTGCCGTAAAACGTGGGACTTCTACCCGCCATTTGGGGTGCCACTGAGAAATATAGCAACCCAATTGTGATGCACGTTTTGCCATATGTTTCTACCTGCGTTCCCTGGGATTGCTTATGCCGTGTACACGGGTGGACTTTTCGGCATCAAAGGTCCAACGGTCTTTCCGACGGACTTTTGACGGACTTCCGACGGACTTTCGAATGAACGGACTTGGCTGCACACGATCACACCAAAGTCCGACGGATTCGTACGTGATGACGTTCGACCGGACTAAAATAAGGAAGTTGATAGCCAGTAGTCAATAGCTGCCCTAGCGTCGGTTTTCATCTGTCGGACTAGCATACAGACGAGCGGATTTTTCGACTGGACTCGAGTCCGTTGGAAAGATTTGAAACATCTTCCAAATCTAAAGTCCGTCTGAATTTCGACCCAAAAAGTCAGCTGCAGGTCCGATGAAGCCCACACACGGTCGGCTTGTCTGACGGATTCGTCCCGTCGGACCAGTCCGGATGAAAAGTCCACCCGTGTGTACACGGCATAAGGTTTGAATGCAGCCTAAAGGGATGCAGACACTGCACCAAGTGATTCCTCAACCCCAGGAACCCCATTCAGAATCAGCCTGCAATGGACATTATGAAACAAACAGCTGTTTCTTCAGGGCTACAAAAGGTAGGAATCTGCTACAAAGTTTGGTAAAATCCCTGCAATGTACACAGATCACCTAGAGATTTTATTATTTTTTTTCCCAACAAAAGTGGTGTAAAGCCTCATACACACAATCAGATTTTCCACAGACAAAAACCTCAGACTTTTGTTCGAAGGCGTGTGCCTGGATTTTGTCTTGCATACAAACGGCAAGGAATTGTCAGCCAACAAACACGCGTACTACGTGGTTTTTCAGCTCTTTAGCGCCACCTTTTGGGCTCCTTCTGCTAGTGTTAGCAGAAGTTTGGTGAGTGTTGATTTGCGCTTTTCATTCAGCGCTTTTCATTTCGTGCTTTTCAGTTTGTTTCTGAACGGCCGTTCATCAACCAGCCATGTTGCGGAATCGGAGGAGATAACGTGTTATTTATTATTGGCCTTGGAGTTATTGCTTTGACCCAAGTCCAGTCCAGGCACAGGAGGAGGAGGAGTTCTTGGACCAAAAATTGGTTGCTTTATTAATCGTAACCAATTATGTCATATGCCTTTGCTGCGGGAGCTCCAGGAAAATAACCCGGATGATTTTTGGAATTATCTCCAGATGACGGACCCCTGCTTTCACCAACACTTGGCATTGTTGACCCCCTATATTAAGAAGCAGGACACATGCATGAGGCTTTTATTTTATTTTTTGGTTGAATAATAATGATTTGATTTGGTATATTTTCTATATTTTTGGATGCATAGAATGCACTTTTTGGTTAAGTTCTGTTGGCAGATAACATGTCTAATTTTATTTGTTTTCTTTTTTTAATGCACAATAAAAAAATTGTGGAGAATAATACTTGGCTATGTGTTTTACTTCAAATGACATTTTGGGAGTAGGCAGTTATATTTTATAAAATACAATGTAAAATTGACAAGGGACACCAACATAGTTGTATCTTTGATCTTAAAAACTACGGGATAATAGTGTTGTGGTAACTTGCCCAAAAAAATAAAATAAAAAAAGCATGATAATATTATTCTTGATATCACTGGAAAAAAAAAAGCCTTTGAAAATTTGTTTGCAATAACTCCATCAGTATCACCAGCAAAGCAGCTTCATTATTATCCCATTAAAGAAGAAGAGAATTGTGCGCTGCATTTCCAGATTTCATCATTTGCCGCTTCACGAATGTTAATTCTCCATTAGGAACGCTAGTTTACAAGACCGACCGCTTCCGGCTCGTCCTTGCTTCTGAGCATGCGTGTTTGTACTTTGGACTTTTGTCCGACGGACTTGTGTACACACGATTGGAAAATCCGACAACAGACATTTGTCCGCGGAAAATTTGAAAACCTGCCATCCAACATTTGTCCTCGGAAGATCCGACAACAATTGTCCGATGGAGCGTACACACGGTCGGATTTACCGCCAACAGCCTGTCATCGAACATTTCCCGTCGGAAAGTCTGATCGCTTGTGCGCGGCTTTAGTGTTTTTGCTGACTGCTAGAGAAGCTGGCGGTGTTTGTGTGTCATGTTTATAATATTATTTAAAAGCCGAATCCCCCGTCGTCGTGAAAGGTGGAAGTATCCTTTTATTAAAGTCCTTATTATACCTTACTTTGTAATGACGGGAGGGAACAATTACTCGTTAGCGGGGAATGATCTCATTATTAGGTTGTTGCCTGGTTACAGTCACAATGGTGCATGTTCTGCCATGGAACAACCTATAATTCATAGTAACAAAGAGACTTTTACATCATCCTTAAAGGGTCATACCGAGAGAAATGCAAACACTGAGACATGTGTACGTACCCTGACACCCCGCGAGGGTGACACGCACGCTCACGCAATACTGAAAACTCAGCCTTGGGCACAGATTACCAGCCAAGGGATTCCATATCATCCAACCCACTGTTTACGGCAATGCAACAGGTTCCCTTTAAACCTTAACCCCTTGTCTACCGGGGGGGGGGGGGTAATTTTTCGTACACACGGTAAAAATCTGCATTTTTTTTTGCTTGACATTATTATTTTGCTTTTAACCCCCCCCCGCCAAAAAAAGTATATATTTTTTCAAAGCAGAGATCCTGCAGGATAAGATGGTGGTCATTGCAATACAGACCAGATGTCGTCTTTATATGTCGGTACTTTGATGGCAAATACCGTTGTTATGGCAGCAGATAGCTGCCATAACTCCGGCATTTTTTAAAAACCGCGGACAGTCCTCTTTCAGATAAAAGTGGTCTCTACGGCGGAATTCGCCGCAAGATCACTTTTATCGGCGGCGAGAGGTGCCCCTCCAGCCATGTTTCGGTCGTCTCCACCGCTTACCAGAGCCGTCGGTAGCGGCGGAGACGATCTGGTCTTTTCCCCTCCTGAGGCTGGAAGTCGAGTGAGGGAATGATGGTCCCCACACGGCTCCATTGGATGATGGAAGCGATGTCAAACGTCACTTCCGGCCAATGGTCTTAAAGGGGAATTTTTTTTTTTTATTGGAAAAAAAAAAAAAAAAAAAAAACTTTTTTATTTATTTATTGCATTTAAGTGTAAATGTGAGATCTGAGGTCTTTTTGACCCCATATCTCACGTTAAAGTCCTGTCCATACTTTTTTTCTATTACAAGGGATGTTTATATTCCTTGTAATAGGAATTGTAAAGGAAATTTGCAAGTTCTGTATATAATTGTATTCTATTTTGTAAGTATTGCACACTGCCCTCAGAGCCCATTCACACAGGGGCAACACGACTTCCGGCGCGACTATTGGGAGGCAACTTGGACACGACTTGAGTATGTATCACAATGCGACTTCAGCGCGACTTACAACACGACTTGAAGTCGCCTCCAGGAGGGGGAACTGAACATACCAGGCTCTTAGGTCTGGTATGGATGTTAAGGAGAACCCCCTATGCCGAAAAAACAGCGTGGGGTCCCCCCCCCCCAAAATCCATACCAGACCCTTATCCGAGCACGCAGCCCGGCCGGTCAGGAAAAGGGGTAGGGACGAGCGAGCGCCCCCCCCCCCCCCTACTGAACCGTACCAGGCCGCATGCCCTCAACATGGGGGGTTGGGTGCTTTGGGGAAGGGCGCGCCCTGTCCTCATCCCCATGTTGATGAGGACAAGAGCCTCTTCCCGACAACCCTGGCCATTGGTTGTTGGGGTCTGCGGGCGGGGGGCTTATCGGAATCCAGGAGCCCCCTTTAATAAGGGGGCCCCCACATCCCGGCCACCCACCCTATGTGAATGAGTATGGGGTACAATGTACCCCTACCCATTCACCTGGGGGAAAAGAAGTGTCAATTAAAAAAAACACTACACAAGGTTTTTAAAGTAATTTATTAGGCAGGTCTTGGGGTCTTCTTCCGACTTCGGGAGTCTCTTCCGACTTCTCCGGCCTCTTCTCTGCTCTCTCCGGCCTCTTCTCCCAGAGTCTGGTTCTTCTTCCGCTCTGCGGTTCTTCTGCCGGGCTCCTCCTCTATCTTCTGATCTTTTGCTGCTCTTGTGCTAGCGGTGGCCCGGTCTTCTCCGTCGTCTTCTTCCCTCTTCTCTTCTTCCGATGTTGACACAATGCTCTCTCCCGCTGTAATGCCGTGTACGTGGTGCGCGTAAAGCAGAATAGTTATTTGGAAAGATGCTGAGCGTATCGTTTGTGTCTGTTCCCTACTGCAGTAGTTATTATTAATTTGGAACCAATTATAAATATGAGGATAGGAGTTGCCTTTCTATAACTTCCCATGTCAGAATCAAAGTGACCCACTTTTTTTTTTTTAAATGGACAGTGTAAAAATAAAAATCAAAAAGTAAAAAAAATAAGAAAAATTAAATAAAAAAAAATGAAAGCGCCCCGTCCCACCGTGCTCATGCACAGAAGCGAACGCATACGTAAGTCGCTCCCACATATGTAAATGGTGTTCAAACCACACATGTGAGGTATCTCTGCGTTTGTTAGGACGAGAGCAATCATTCTAGCACTGGACTCCCTCTGTAACTCAAAGCTGGTAACCTGTATACATTTTTAAACGTTGCCAATGGAGGTTTTTAAGTGCCAAAGTTTGCTGCCATTCCACGGGCGCAATTTTGAAGTATGACATGTTGGGTATCAATTTACTCGGCGTAACAATATCTTTCACAATATAAAAAAAAATGGGCTAACTTTACTGTTGTCCTTTTTTTTATTAAAAAAAAAAAAAAGTGTATTTTTTTTTTTAAATACGCTTGTAAGACCGCTGCGCAAATACAGTGTGACATAAAGTATTGCAACTACTGCCATTTTATTCTCTAGGGTGTCTGATAAAAAAAAAAAAATATATATATATATATATATATATATATTGTTTGGGTGATCTACATAATTTTCTAGCAAAAAAAATTATTTTAACTTGTAAACACCAAAAAAATAGGCCTGGTCCTTAAGTGGTTAAGTCACACAATATTTGAGCAGCTATTTATTAGACATGTACACTGACTAAAAAATTTGTTCGTTTTCGTTTTATTTGTTTTTTTGCTTTTTTCAGAAATTCGGAAATTCGAAAATTTGAAAATTCGGAAATCCGAAAATTCAGATTTTCGAATTCCGAAATTTCAAATTCCGAATTTTCGAATTCCGAAATTTCGAATTCCGAATTTTTGGAATTCGGAAATTCAAAAATCCGAAAATTGGAAAAAAAAAAAAAATCCGTAAAAGTCGAAATAATAACTAAATAATAATAACTAACTATTAAATTATAGCTATTGGAATTTCCTTTCAAATTTGGCTGTTTGTGAACGTAACGAATACAAATTTATTCGAAGTTACGAATGATCCGAAATAACGAATGCTGCATCTAAACAAATGGAAAGGAACAAATTAATAATAATAAAAAGGTTTTATTATTATTATTATTTATTATTATTATTAGATCGTTACATTCCATTCGTTTAGATACGGCATGTCGATATTTCAGATAATTCGTAACTTCAGATAAACTTGTATTCGTTACGTTCACAAACAGCCAAATTTGAAAGGAAATTCCAATATCTATAATTTAATATTTCCAGTGGGTATAATATCTCACATGTATTATTTTTATTCATTTTTACACCTTTTTTTTTTTGGTAATTTTTTTTTTTTTTTTTGCTATTACAACACTGATGTCTCCCCCTGCAACCCACTGTAGCTAATCAAGAAAATGTTTGCATACTTTTAAAGGGTGCCTGAACAAAGGTTCTATAGCAGAAAGTTAAAAATATATATATTTATTTTAAATTGTCGGTCTTTTTTGTTTATAGCACAAAAAATGAAAAACGCAGAGGTGATCAAATACCACCAAAAGAAAAGCTCTATTTGTGGGAAAAAAAGGACGTCAATTTTATTTGGGTACAATGTCGCACGACCGCGCAATTGTCGGTTAAAGGGACGCAGTGCCGTATCGCAAAAAATTGCCTGGTCATTAGGGGGAAAATCTTCCGGTCCTTAAAGCAGAACTTCAGTCATTTTTTCATCTTTCTATCTATTAAATCTTCTGTCCTTGTTGTTGTTTTAACTTTGGATAGTAAAATATATTTTTTTTTCTGCCAGTAAATACCTTATACAGCCCACTTCCTGTTTTTTGTCTGGTCATTATCCTAGGCTTTTGACATCATGTACAGCTCTCTCCCTCTCTATCTCGTGAGGGTTTGCCAGGAAGGGAGAGGGGATGAGTCATAAGAGGGCCAATGAGAGCTGCAGAGCTGGAGGTGTGCCTCTGTGTGTCTGTGTAAATCCAGGAAGTGAACAGGCAGCAGCTTCAGCTGCCCACAGTTAAAATGGATGCAGCCAGACTCAGTGGAGGGAGATTTCTGCAACATATTTGGCAAGTACAGAATCACAGTATATATAAAATAATATGCAAAGTGGTTGGAGGGAAGTTTCAGAATGGCAAAGATGTTTTTATTACAAATTATGTGAAAGGGCAGTCGCCCCACTTTTTTTTTTTTCCTCTTTTTTTAAAATTTTTTTTCTTCTTTCTTCTGGTATATATGTGAATAGGATGTGATTGAGTGGGGTTGGGGGGAGCAGGTGTGATGTATAGTTAGTGAGTTAGTGATTACAGGTTTAAGATAAAAGTGGTGGTGTGTATATAAGAGCATATTTGGTATAGTAAAAAAAAAAAAAAAGGTTAATATGGGGTATATGAATTGATCAATGATCTGTACATGAAAGTAGATGGTAACCTATATACACTACAGATAAATTATGGACGTGTATATGTTGTATAATAAGTGTAAAAATGTTTTGTTAAATAAAGATTATAAAAAAAAAAAAAATTATGTGAGCAGACTGCAGTTCCTCTTTAAGTGGTTAAAGTGGAGTTCCACCCACTTTTACAACTCTTTAGCATCCCTCACTAAACTGTGCACTGTAAACGAATTGGATATTTTTAATTTTTTTTTTCTCAGCACCTACTGTATATCTGCTGTATTCATTTTTCACTTCCTTCTCCCTGGCCGTGGCCCATCGCATCATTTCCTGTTTGCAATGCCTTCTGGGAAGGGGCAGCAACTTCCTCTGACACTGCCGTTGCTATGGAAACCTGACCTGAAACCTATTACACTGCTTGCGCTGCACTGAGCATGTGCGAGATCTGCAAGGATGAGATCCAGGAAGAAATACAGTCTGGCTTCAGATGCCCACACTTAAGATGGCCACGGCCTGCTGTAAGTTTATAAAATAACAAACTACTGCTATAAACTAACAAAACACACCTTAGTTTACAGACTAACTTTACTAGAATACATTAAGCTTGTGTATTATAGGGGTATTTTTATTTAAAAATTATAATTTCGGCTGGAACACCACTTTAAGTGGTTAAAGTGGAGTTCCACCCACTTTTACAACTCTTCAGCATCCCTCACTAAACTGTGCACTGTAAACGAATTGGATATTTTTAATTTTTTTTTTCTCAGCACCTACTGTATATCTGCTGTATTCATTTTTCACTTCCTTCTCCCAGGCCGTGGCCCATCGCATCATTTCCTGTTTGCAATGCCTTCTGGGAAGGGGCGGCAACGTCCTCTGACACTGCCGTTGCTATGGAAACCTGACCTGAAACCTATTACACCGCTTGTGCCGCACTGAGCATGTGCGAGATCTGCAAGGATGAGATCCAGGAAGAAATACAGTCTGGCTTCAGATGCCCACACTTAAGATGGCCACGGCCTGCTGCCAGTTTATAAAAGAACAAACTACTGCTATAAACTAACAAAACACACCTTAGTTTACTGACTAACTTTACTAGAATACATTAAGCTTCTGTATTATAGGGGTATTTTTTATTTAAAAAGTATAATTTCGGCCGGAACACCACTTTAAATCAAGTTGCTCATGTTTATATAAAAAAAGTAATAAGAATAAAAAAATATATATATCTTTTTTAAAAAAAAGTACAATAATCAAAATAAAAAATATAAAAATTATAATAATAAAATAATAATAATTATAATATAAAAATATAATAATAATACCATAAAATATAATAATAATAAAATAATAATAATAACAATAATAAAATAATAATAATATAAAAATAGTAATTATAGTTTAATTACAGTTTATACCTAGAAGCAAGGTTTTTTAACAGTTTACTGCAATGATAAAAATTAAAAATAAATGTTTAATAAGTATAATAATACAAGTAAAAAGTGTAATAAAAATAAAAAATTGTAATGTGCAATAAAATTACTGTTTTGCTGTGCGTTACTGCAATGCACCACGTTTACCCCAGAGTACTTCTGCAGCAATGGACAACACCCCCACACCGCTGCCGTGCAATGTGGTACTCTGACTTAAAAAAAAAAAAATTAAATAAAATAAAAAAGTTCATGTTTGTTTTTTTCTGCGCTAAGATGCACCGCCAGCTTTTGTAAAATAAATGGGACGTCTTAATGCACGACAATGTGGTCCTTTTGGAAAAATGAGCAAGCACAGAATTAGGATGTCTCCATGGCTGTACGGATTCCCTGCATGGCCTCGTCGTTGCGCACAGACCAGACCGGCGCTGTCATGTGACGCTTCTAATCAAAAGAATGTGTCTTGTGGAGCAATGCTTTCATCCAGCCAGGGAAAAAAAAAAGTCAGACCTGTGACACCCGCCAGCCTCTCTGTACAATCCACCCAACACATAGACCTAAAGACGTGACTGCGAATTTCAGATTTGTGCCAGGAGACGCCGAGACCGGAGAGCAACGCCAAATTCATCTCATAAATAGGAAACGCTCTCTTCTGATCTTTGATACTTACTGTTGATCAACACATTGCCACACTGAGCACCGAGCCCCGCTCGTTCTAAACTGCTTGTGAATGCAAAATTTGCTAAAGATCTCAAAATATTGATGTAAAAGCAAAACTAAAATCTTTTCACGGGTTCTTTTATTGTTACCTATACAAGCGAACACGTTCGGCTTAAAGTAGATGGAAGCCCCAAATAGACGACCTGTATGCATCACCTTAATTTACATTTTTTAATACATATAAAAAAAAAAATTATAATTTTCACCTTTTTTTCTTCGGCCTTTGTGGCATCTCAGCTTTGCTGATCTGCTGCAGACACTTTGCAGACACTTCCTGCCTACATGCGCCCCAGCGATGGCTGCGTGCCGTTTCTCAAGGATGGATTTCCTGATGGTGACCACCGTGGGAAGTGGTATGTGCGGACTTGAAGAGGAATGAGAAAACAACGCAGGGTGGTTGTTATGAAAAGGGGTGTAGCGTCACATTTGGCTACGGAAGTGACGTTCCGCGTAACTTGCCGATATGCGTTCCCAAAAGCTCACGGAAGTGATGTTACAGACAAGCTCTTCTTCTGTATAATTATTGATTGTAAGACACCACTTTGCAACAGGGCCCCCTAGTGGGCTCTCTTCGCTCGCCACGCTTGGGGCACGGCCTCGATTCGCTCGGCGTAATTATAGTCTAACTCTATGTCCACTTGGGTGGTGGGGCTTGAACCTGGACTTAGGGGTGGAGCCACATAATAACTGTCGTAAAAAAGTGTTGGAACGCATATGGCGGCGTCACGCATGCGCATTCCAGCGAGTAGCCAAATATGATGGGTCGCCATATGTGACGCTACAGGGGCTCTCCTGTATCTATTCTCCATCTTGAAGGTAATTCCTTTAACCACGTAAGGACCGAGCCTCTTTCTGAGATTTGTTGTTTACAAGTTAAAACCTGTTTTTCTTTTGCTAGAAAATTACTCAGAACCCCCCAAACATTATACATTTTTTTTTCAAACACTCTAGAGAACAAAATGGCGGTCGTTGCAATACTTTCTGTCACACCGTATTTGCGCAGCGGTCTTTTTGGAACAAATATAATTTTTTTGAATTAAAAAAAAAGACATCAATAAAGTTAGCCCAATTTTTTTTTATATTGTGAAAGAAAAAGTTACTCCGAGTAAATTGATACCCAATATATCACGCTTCAAAATTGCGCCCACTCGTGGAATGGCGACAAACTTTTACCCTTAAAAGTCTCCATAGGTGACGTTTAAAAAATTCTACAGGTTGCATGTTTTTCGTTACAGAGGAGGTCTAGGGCTAGAATTATTGCTCTCACTCTACTGATCGCGGCGATACCTCACATGTGTGGTTTGAACACCTTTTTTTTTTATATGCGGGTACTACTTACGTATGCGTTCGCTTCTGCGCGCGAGCTCGTCAGGACGGGGCGCGTTTACAGTTTTTTTTTTTCTTATTTATTTTACCTTTTATTTTTTATTTTTACACTGTACTTTTAAAAATAGATTGTGTCACTTTTATTCCTATTACAAGGAATATAAACATCCCTTGTAATAGAAAAAAAGCATGACAGGTCCTCTTTAATGTGAGATCAAAAAGACCTCAGATCTCATATTTACACTAAAATATATATATATTTTCACTTTATCAAGTGAAAAATGTCCGTAAAAATACGCACTAAACTGTATTTTAGAATACAGAAACAATAGATTAGCCAATTTGTCAGTAAAACATAAAGGACAAGGTGGCACTGAGTAGATAGATACCAAACATGTAAAGCCTTAAATTTGCATGCACCCCTGAAACTGCGAAAAACTTCAGCACCCTAAATTTTCCATAGGCGATGTTTTAAAAGCCCCTACAGGCCATCAGCTTACAGTTCCTGTAGAATTCCAGGCCTAAAATGACTAGTTTAACCTCTTGGCACCAGTGCCTCCTGGGCCCTTTAAGGGGTTTGGGATGCCGGGAGGCGGGGTTTATGATCATGTGATACATGATGGGGTAAACTCCCGATCTTCCGTTAGCCGCCAGTAACTGTGTCTATATTACCAAAAGTATTGGGACGCCTGGCTTTACACGCACATGAACTTTAATGGCACCCCACTCTTAGTCCAGAGGGTTCAATATTGAGTTGAGTTTAACCCAAACACTGATTTGGGTGAAACTCTTGTGGCCGTCTTTTTATCCACATCTTTATATGGAGTTGCCCCAAACTGTTCCCACAAAGTTGGGAGCATAAAATTAATCAAAATGTCTTGGTATGCTGACACCGTAAGAGTTCCCTTCACTGGAACTAAGGGGCCAAGTCCAACCCCTAAAAAACAACCCCACACCATAATCCCCCCTCCGCCAAATGATTTGGACCAGTGCACAAAGCAAGGTCCATAAAGACATGGATGAGCAAGTTTGGGGTGGAGGAACTTGACTGGCCTGCCTGACCTCAACCCGATAGAACACCTTTGGGATGAATTAGAGCGGAGACTGCGAGCCAGGCCTTCTCATCCAACATCATGCCTGACCTCACAAATGCTCTTCTGGAAGAATGGTCAAACATTCCCATAGACACACTCCTAAACCTTGTGGACAGCCTTCCCAGAAGAGTTGAAGCTGTTATAGCTGCAAAGGGTGGGCCAATTCAATATTGAACCCTACGAACTAAGACTGGGATGCCATTAAAATTCATGCGTGTGTAAAGGCAGGCGTCACAATACTTTTGGTAATATAGCGTATGTGACCACTTGGCGCCAAAGGCCCACTTGCCGAGAGGCCGCATATTTGCGTGCATCCGGCGCCAAGGGGTTAAACATATCCCCTCCTAACTGTGTAAAAAAAGATGTATATACTTACCTATCTTCAGCAGTTCCGGTCTGGTCACGTGATCTCTTGTATCAGCCAGTGGCAGCTGCAGGGGAGAGGAGGGAGTGCCATAAATGGATGGGCCATGGGAGCCTATGGGTGATGTACCTGCTTCTGGAATTCACGGCTGTTAGGTGCTTTCTTTTCTCCCCTGCAGCCGCCACTGGCTGACACGGGATCACGTGACCAGACCGGAGTGGGCTAAAAATAGGTAAGTATATGATCTTTATTATATAGATAGGTATTAAGAGGGGGGAGGTGACATTTTTAAAACTAGTTAGGTTAAGACCAGAATTCTCTTTTAACCGTGAATAATGGTCTGAGAATTATTGCTTTCGCTCCAGCGTGCGCCGAAATATGTGTTTATGTTCCTTTGTGCATGTATGTTGGTGATTGCTTTGGGGGGACTTTAAGGGTTTGGGGGGAACCCATTTTTAACCCTTTTATTTAAGCCCAACTCTGGGCAAAAAAAATTTATCCCATGCAGTGGGGCTGTGCCCCACTGCATGCGTTATCTGCTGGTTTTTGATCCCCCGCGATAAAGCAGTGGACTGTTCCTGATGTCCTCACATAATTTTATTTTTCCCCATGCAGTGGGTCTGTGCTCTCATTGGTAGGGGCAACTGCTTGTTTTGTCCAGGGGTGACCAGAAAGCTTATATTCACCTGATCCTCCACTGCAGCGGCAAATGGCGCCCCCCCCCCCCCCCATCCTGCGGTGGACTGTTCCTGACGTCCTCACGTCATGTTTGTTTTTCCCCATGTAGTGGGACTGTGCCCTCATTGCATGGGTCAACTGCTTGGTTTGTGTAGGGGTGAGCAGAAAGCATATACTCACCCGATCCTTCGATCCTCTGGAAAAAAAGGTGCTCCCCCATGGTCCAGCAGTAGACAGTTCAAGGTCTATGGAGCCTGCTCTGGGCGTGATGACGTCAGGAACAGACCACTTTTCGTGACAGCTGGAGCATGGGGGTGCTGGACCGGTCTTGTGCTGGGAGAATCGGAGGGTTAGGCAAGTATATCTCCTTTCTCCAATCCAAAGGAGTCGTCAACCCTTGCACAGCCCCACTGCAAGGGAAAACTTTTTTTTGCCCGGAGTTTCATCACATAGGGGACAAGGAATCCCTCTTCAATTTGTATCTTTTATACCTGCCTTGAGTTCAGTTCTCTTGTACAGTGTACAGAAGTTCCCTATAAAGGGACACCATTGTGGACTGGTGACTTGGATTCCTGATAGATGGTTTCGTTCTTTGCTTTGCAGAATTACAACATTTCCCATGACGGCGGGTGCGGAGAAAGAGAGATTCTTACAGCATGACAAAACCGTGTACACAATAAACTGTCAGCTGGCAGAAGAGCTGTAAATCTAACCATCATTCATGACTGTGAAACATTTTCACCGATGGTCAAATAAATCTGATATTTCCAATAAAGCTTCTTTCGGCATTATTCTACTGATCAGGGGCCTTCTCTGGACACGTACAGAGACCTTTATTGCCAGGCTGAGATAGAAATACGCACTACACATTGCTCTGCAGATTATTTCCGTACTCTACACTCTGTGGATGCTTTACGATTTATATCTGCTTGTTAAAGTGTGTCTAAAGCAATATTTTTTGAAGTTCTGAGTACAGTAGGGAAGGAAAAGAAACCAAGAACTGTATTGCGGTCTGAGACCCATCTGGCGAGATTCTCCGTATTAGTCCTGGTGATCAATGTAATTGGGACTGGAAATGAGGGAAAATGCAATCATTTCAGTTGTCATCCAAACAGAAATTTTAGATTGGGAAACTTGTTTAGGTGAAAACTACCGTAAGAGGGGATTTACCTTACTTTGGGGAAGCCATTCTCAACCAGGGTGAACCTCCTGAGGTTGTTAGGGGTTCCTTGGGCTGTGGCTGATTGACCTTTCATCTGATGGTGCCTTCAGAGATTTCTGGGGGCTAATGTCACTTGGGGAGCCAGCGGTATGACACCAATGACCTCTTTAGCTATTTGTAAAGATGGCATTCTGACCACCACTCTAAGGGAGGCAACATTGTACCCAATGACCACCAACCTAAGCAGCATTCTTCACAACATTGTACCCAATGACCACCAACCTAAGGAGCATTCTTCCCACTGATCACCAATGCAAGGAACATACTTCCCACTGATTACCAATATAAGGGACATTATTCACACTGATCACCAATGTAAGGAGCATTCTTCCCACTGACCACCAATTTATGGGACATATTCTTCCCACTGATCACCAATGTAAGGAGCATTCTTCCCACTGATCACCAATGTAAGGAACATTCTTCCCACTGATCACCAATCTAAGGGACATTCTTCCCACTGATCACCAATGTAAGAAGCATTCTTCCCACTGATCAACGTAAGGAACATTCTTCCCACTGATCACCAATCTAAGGGACATTCTTCCCACTGATCACCAATGTAAGAAGCATTCTTCCCACTGATCAACGTAAGGAACATTCTTACCACTGATCACCAATGTAGGGGTCATTCTTCCGATTGATCATCAATGTAAGGAGCATTCTTCCCACTGATCACCAATGTAAGGAACATTCTTCTCACTGATCACCAATGTAAGAAGCATTCTTCCCACTGATCAACGTAAGGAACATTCTTCCCACTGATCACCAATCTAAGGGACATTCTTCCCACTGATCACCAATGTAAGAAGCATTCTTCCCACTGATCAACGTAAGGAACATTCTTACCACTGATCACCAATGTAGGGGTCATTCTTCCGATTGATCATCAATGTAAGGAACATTCTTCCCACTGATCACCAATGTAAGGAACATTCTTCTCACTGATCACCAATGTAAGGAGCATTCTTCCCACTGATCACCAATGTAAGGAACATTCTTCCCACTGATCACATTCTTATTACTGATCACCAATGTAAGGAACATTGTACCCAATGACCACCAACCTAAGGAGCATTCTTCCCACTGATCACCAATGTAAGGAACATTCTTCCCACTGATCACCAATGTAAGGAACATTCTTCCCGCTGACCACCAATTTACGGGACATTCTTCCCACTGATCACCAATGTAAGGGACATTCTTCCCACTGATCACCAATGTACGGGTCATTCTTCCCACTGATCACCAATCTAAGGGACATTCTTCCCATTGATCAACGTAAGAAACATTCTTCCCACTGATCATCAATGTAAGGAACATTCTTCTCACTAATCACCAATGTAAGGAACATTCTTCCCACTGATCACCAATGTAAGGAACATTCTTCCCACTGATCACCAATGTAAGGAGCATTCTTCTCACTGATCACCAATGTAAGGAGCATTCTTCTCACTGATCACCAATGTAAGGGACATTCTTCTCACTGATCACCAATGTAAGGAGCATTCTTCTCACTGATCACCAATGTAAGGAGCATTCTTCTCACTGATCACCAATGTAAGGGACATTCTTCTCACTGATCACCAATGTAAGGAGCATTCTTCTCACTGATCACCAATGTAAGGAGCATTCTTCTCACTGATCACCAATGTAAGGGACATTCTTCTCACTGATCACCAATGTAAGGAACATTCTTCCCACTGATCACCAATGTAAGGAACATTCTTCCCACTGATCACCAATGTAAGGAGCATTCTTCCCACTGATCATCAATGTAAAGCTGGCCATGCATTACTCATTTCTTTCATTCAGCCAGCCAGCTGAATGAAAAAAGAACTGAACTGATCACACGCGTCCATCCTGCAGGGTTGCAGCTTTCCATAGGTTAATATCCCTGACCTCTATCAATAATGCAGACAGTTTACAGATTAACCGCTCGCTTAAGCGCAGAACTGCTATCTTTGTCAGTCGGCCCTTGGAGAAATATCACCATTATATACCTGAAAACAAGCCATTAATGATGTGAATATTGACTAGAGATTCAGCAGTATGAGCTGTAGAGAGGAGGTGGTCAGTGCTCCAGGCTTGAAGTGAACCTGTCACCATGAAAATGTATAAGTTGGCATTACGATATGACAGCAGGCATATACATACGGGTATATCCCATCTGCTTGATAAAATTTGCCTCCAATGTGCACTGTGAGCCTTCCAGTTGAGAAATCATACACTATACAAACCAATCCTAGATTATACATGTTGTCATTGAAACGGGTTCTCTTTAAATCCGAACCGAAATTTCAGTTTAAATGTTAAATACATCCTAGGAGCATTAAAATAAAATGTGTGAAAAAACTTACTATTGGTTTAATTTAGAAAGTTGCCACAGCCTTAGAGCAGCCTGTCCCCTGCCAGCATGCTGCAGAGAAGGACCCTTGCTTTATGTGTAAAAGCAGTAGTCTGTCTGCAGAGATCCGACACACCTCCCCCAATGCAAAGTCAGAACTACAGCTCTCCAATCAGGGAGCAAAGGCTTTGCTGATTGCAGAGATCTTGGCGTGGCTCAGTAGAAGGAGTATATCAGACCTCTGCAGAGGGACCACTGCTTCCACAAGACAAAGGGACAGGCTTTTCTACCTAATAAAGAAAATTACCTGTAAGAATTGGCACGTGGTTTCTGTAATGCACCTAGGATGTGTTTAGCTGATTTAAAGTAGTTGTAAAGGGTATAGGTTTTATGAAGGTTGTATGCATTAAGGTAAAAAACCTTCATTGTGCAGCCCCCCCCCCCCCATACTTACCTGAGCCTGATCTTGATCTAGTGATGTGCACGTGAGCAGCTGCTCTCCCGGGTCTCTCCCTCCTCATTGGCTGAAACACAGCAGTGAGAACATTGGCTCCCGCTGCTGTCAATCACAGCCAGTGAGGAGGGAGCCAGGGGTGGGACTGAGCCATGCTCTGTGTGTCCCATAGACACAAAGAAGCGAGCACGCATGAGTGCCCCCAGGGCAAGCAGATTGCTATGGGGGCACTCAGCAAGGGAGAGGGGCCAGAAGCCTCAAGTTCCAGGCCAGTCAAGTTCCTCCACCCCAAACTCGCTCATCCATGTCTTTATGGACCTTGCTTTGTACACTGGTCCAAATCATTTGGTGGAGGGGGGATTATGGTGTGGGGTTGTTTTTCAGGGGTTGGGCTTGGCCCCTTAGTGCCAGTGAAGGGAACGCTTAAGGCGTCAGCATACCAAGACATTTTGGACAATTTCATGCTCCCAACTTTGTGGGAACAGTTTGGGGATGGCTCCTTCTGTTCCAACATGACTGTGCAACCAGTGCTCAAAGCAAGGTCCATAAAGAGATGGATGAGCGAGTTTGGGGGTCGAGGAACTTGACTGGCCTGTCCAGAGTCCTGACCTCAACCCGATAGAACACCTTTGGGATGAATTAGAGCAGAGACTGCGAGCCAGACCTTCTCGTTCAACATCAGTGCCTGACCTCACAAATGCGCTTCTGGAAGACTGGTCAAACATTCCCATAGACACACTCCTAAACCTTGTAGACAGTCTTCCCAGAAGAGTTGAAGCTGTTATAGCTGCAAAGGGTGGGCCAACTCAATATTGAACCTTACGAACTAAGACTGGGATGCCATTAAAGTTCATGTGCGTGTAAAGGCAGGCGTCCCAATACCTTTGACAATATGGTGTATGTGTTGCACGGTGGGAAGGAGGTTAAGGCGAATGAATAGCCAAAACTTATTTTAGTGGATAGAGTAAGGAAAGTTTAAATCACATGCTAGGTGATTTTTGTCTACGTTCTATTGGGGAAATTTCCGGTTACTCATGGACCGTCTCCCAGTTGCCTTGGGCGCCTGGAAAGCATTAGAAGCTCTCAGATTTTACTTGCTGTCTGGATCTGTTATTTTACTTTGCAATTATGGTAGAATGGTGATTATCCCTATCAGAGTGGGTTTTATCCAGCAATAAAAGGGTTAATTCTCATTGGAACCCCCTATCCATGTAGTTAGCATGCAATGTGCCAGAGGATCAATACACCGGATCAATAGACATCTCTTTGCATTGAAAGGCAAGTCACGGGTGAGGTTGGGAACTGTAGTAGTCCTGGAATTTTCAAGATGAACGAGTGTTTATCTACAGCTTTCCACCGAGACTCCTCTTCTACCTTCATGTTTAAAGGATATAAGAGAAAAATGACCCTCTGACCTATAACGAGTATAGCGATGAGGATTTCTGACGTCTTTCATTTGCTGTATGAACTTGCGGTTCTATGAAGACAGGAACAACCAGGGAATTGGCATTCTCAGTAGACCAACAATGACGACCTCCAAATTGCTATCATGGCAGGTGTACTTTAATGTGAGCCTGGGCTTTGTTTACACATGGCAAAGCAACAGTTTCATGGTACCTTAGCCCCCCAACGCTGCATATGCATATCTTAATTTTGCTCCCCTTGCCGCTTTGTTCAGCTGCCAGGAGCGAAGGACAGCCCTCTGTAATTGCCAGAGTCAGAGCTTACAAAGGGCTATGGACTCTCGGTGTGACAGAGAAAATTGGATTAGCACTGGATCTTAAACTCCTCTGTACACAAAAGTACCAAGTATGATCGTCATACCCAAAAGTACTAGGCATGTCCTCAGTACCCGGGAGTGCCAGGTATGTCATCTGTACCTAGAAGTATCAGGTATGTCCTCTGTACCTAGAAGTACCAGGCATTTCCTCGGTTCCTGGAAGTACCAGGTATGTCCTCTGTACTTAGAAGTACCAGGAGTGTCTTCTGTACTTAGAAGTACCAGGTATGTCACCTGTAGCTAGAAGTACCAGGCATGTCCTCTGTTCCTGGAAGTACCAGGTATGTCCACTGTACATAGAAGTACTAGGTCTGCCCTCTGCACCTAGAAGTACTAGGTCTGTCCTCTGCACCTAGAAGTACCAGGCATGTCCTATGTACCTAGAAGTACCAGGTCTGTCCTCTGTATCTAGAAGTACCAGGCATGTTCTCTGTACCTAGAAGTACCAGGCATGTCCTATGTACCTAGAAGTACCAGGTATGTCCTCTGAACCTAGAAGTACCAGGCATGTCCTCTGCACCTAGAAGTACCAGGCATGTCCTATGTACCTAGAAGTACCAGGTATGTCCTCTGAACCTAAAAGTACCACATATGTCTCCTGTACCTGGAAGTACCAGACATGACCTCCATACCAGGTACAGTATGTCCTTTGTACAAGGTGTGCACACCAGATGTGTCCTCCCATATCCAGAAGAACCAGGTATACCCTCTGCTCCAAACACTGATTGACTTAGCACTAGTAAATCGCAAGCTCTTCTGTACATGGAAGTACCAGTTATTGCCTTCAAACTAGGTATGTCCTTCATTCCAGGTCAGTCCTCGATACCCAGAAGTACCAGGTATGTCTCCATTGCTGAACAAAGTGGAATAGAAGGAAAGGTGTGTAATGCTGGATGAGAAGGGTGAAGGGTTAGAGCACATCTGTTGCTTTGCTCTGAATAGAGAAAGCACAGGCTTGCTTGAATTAGAGCTTACACAGAGCTACATACTCCTTGTGTGCAACAGAGCTGATTGGCTTAGGACTGGAGTGATTTATAAGCTCCTCTGTACCTGGAAATACCAGGTACATATGTCCTCCATACCAGTCATGTCCTCCATACCTGGAAATACCAGATATGTCTTTGGCTCCAAATGCTGATCAAAGTGGAAGGGAAGGAAAGTTGAGTAATGTTGACTGAGGAGGTTGAAGGGTTAGAGCACACCTGTTGCTTTACTCTGAAAAGACAACGCACAGGTTTTCTGGTGTCAGAGCTTACACAGGGCTACATATTCCCTATGTGACAGAGCTATTTGGCTATTTGAATCACAGGCTACTGTGTACTCAAAAGTACCAGGTATGTCCTCCATACCCAGAAGAACCTGATATGTCCTCCGTACTGGGTATGTCCTCTATACCCAGAAGTACCACCAGGTATGTCCTTGGCTCCAAGTGTTAAATGTAGTGGAAGCGAAGGAAAGGTGAGTAATGCTGGCTGAGGATGGGTGAAAGGTGTGAATCACAAGCTCCTGTGTACCCAGAAGTACCAGGTATGTCCTTGGTACCGGGTATTTCTTCCATACCCAGAAGTGCCAGGTATGTCCTTGGTACCGGGTATGTCCTCCATACCCAGAAGTACCAGGTATGTCCTTGGCTCCAAACTTTGAATGAAATGGAAGTAAAGGAAAGGTGAGTATTGCTGGCTGAGGAAGGGTGAAGGGTGTGAATCACAAGCTCCTGTGTACCTCGAAGTACCAGATATGTCCTTCGTACCAGGTATGCCCAAAATGCTCAGATGTACCAGGTATGTCATTAGCTCCAAACACTGAATAGAGTGGAAGTGAGGAAAAAAGCGAGCAATGCTGGGAAGGGCTGAAGGGTTAAAGCACATATGTTGCTTTGCTCTGAATGGACAAATCACAAGTTTGTAATGTCCAGATTGCTTCACAGTACTTTAAAATCAACAGCCCACTTCAGATATGAGAGTTGTGGGTCTCAGACTGCAGCGATAGTGTCATTTTTCAGCTATGAGTTTGTAGTTACAGGAGGTACATATACAGCTACAGCTATGAGGCTATAGGTACAGGAGTGCCTAGGCACCTTCACATACCAGGAAGTGGACTGCTATTATTCTGGATAAAAGATTTCTCTGGCTGCTGCTTAGGCATCATTGGCATTACTAAGTGTTCCCTATAACATTTCCACATTTTCACTTTTCTAAGTTCAGGTCCACAACACCAGATATATCCATGACACATAATTCATACAGCACTAGAAGATTTCTAAATGAGAGAGCACAGCAAATGTTCATTCCTTTCAGACTGAAAGATTCACTCCCAGATTGAAACCTACTATAGATCAGGGGTCTCCAAACTTTCTAAACAAAGGGGCAGTTTACTGTCCTTCAGACTTTAGGGGGGGCCGGACTAGGGCCATTGGGAGTAGAAAATGTCCTGGTGTCCAGTGGGAGTAAACAATGCCATATCATTGGTGTCAGTGGAAGGAATTGTGCCCCATCGTCTGTGTCAGTGGAAGGAATTGTGCTCCCGTTGTTGGTGTCAATGGAAGGAATTGTGCCCCATCGTTGGTGTAAATGGAAGGAATTGTGCCCCGTCATTGGGTGTCAATGGAAGGAATTGTGCGCCGTCGTTGGTGCCAATGGAAGGAATTGTGCCCCATCGTTAGTGTCAATGGAAGGAATTGTGCCCCGTCATTGGGTGTCAATGGAAGGAATTGTGCCTCGTCGTTGGTGTCAATGGAAGGAATTGTGCCTCGTCGTTGGTGTCAATGGAAGGAATTGTGCCCCGTCGTTGGTGTCAATGGAAGGAATTGTGCCCCATCGTTGGGTGTCAATGGAAGGAATTGTGACCTGTCGGGTGTCAATGGAAGGAATTGTGCCCCGTCGGTGGTGTCAATGGAAGGAACTGTGCCCCGTCATTGGGTGTCAATGGAAGGAATTGTGCCCCGTTGTTGGTGTCAATGGAAGGAAATGTGCCCCATCGTTGGGTGTCAATGGAAGGAATTGTGACCCATCGTTGGGTGTCAATGGAAGGAATTGTGCCCCGTCGGTGGTGTCAATGGAAGGAATTGTGTCCCTGTCGTTGGTATCAATGGAAGGAATTGTGCCCCATCGTTGGGTGTCAATGGAAGGAATTGTGCCCCGTCGGTGGTGTCAATGGAACGAATTGTGCCCCATCGTTGGTGGCAATGGAAGGAATTGTGCTCCGTCGTTGGGTGTTAATGGAAGGAATTGTGCCCCGTCAGTGGTGTCAATGGTAGGAATTGTGCCCCATCGTTGATGTCAATTTAAGGAATTGAGCCCCATCATTGGTGTCAATGGAAGGAATTGTGCCCCGTCGTTGGTGTCAATGGAAGGAATTGTGCCCTGTCGTTGGGTGTTAATGGAAGGAATTGTGCCCCGTCGGTGGTGTCAATGGAAGGAATTGTGCCCCATCGTTGGTGTCAATGGAAGGAATTGTGCCTCGTCGTTGGGTGTTAATGGAAGGAATTGTGCCCCGTCGGTGGTGTCAATGGAAGGAATTGTGCCCCATCGTTGATGTCAATTTAAGGAATTGAGCCCCATCATTGGTGTCAATGGAAGGAATTGTGCCCCGTCGTTGGGTGTTAATGGAAGGAATTGTGCCCCATCATTGGTGTCAATGGAAGGAATTGTGCCCCGTCGTTGGGTGTTAATGGAAGGAATTGTGCCCTGTCGGTGGTGTCAATGGAAGGAATTGTGCCCCATCGTTGATGTCAATTTAAGGAATTGAGCCCCATCATCGGTGTCAATGGAAAGAATTGTGCCCTTTTGATGGTGTCAGTTGGAAGAATAGTGCCCCATTGTTAGTGTTAGCAACAGGAATGATGACCCATTGTTGGGTGTCAATGGAAGGAATTGTGACCCGTTGGGTGTCAATGGAAGGAATTGTGCCCCGTCATTGGGTGTCAATGGAAGGAATTGTGCCCCGTCGTTGGTGTCAATGGAAGGAATTGTGCCCCATCGTTGGGTGTCAGTGGAAGGAATTGTGCCCCGTCATTGATGTCAATTTAAGGAATTGAGCCCCATCATTGGTGTCAGTGGAAGGAATTGTGCCCCTTCGTTGGTTTCAATGGAAGGAATTGTGCCCTGTCGTTGGGTGTTAATGGAAGGAATTGTGCCCCGTCGGTGGTGTCAATGGAAGGAATTGTGCCCCGTCATTGGGTGTTAATGGAAGGAATTGTGCCCCGTCGGTGGTGTCAATGGAAGGAATTGTGCCCCATCGTTGATGTCAATTTAAGGAATTGAGTCCCATCATCGGTGTCAATGGAAAGAATTGTGCCCTTTTGATGGTGTCAGTTGGAACAATAGTGCCCCATTGTTAGTGTTAGCAACAGGAATGATGACCCATTGTTGGTGTCAGTGGATGGACTAGTGCCCCAAGGGCCGGATAAAGGCAAGCAAAGGGCAGCAGTTTGCAGACTGCTGCTATAGAGTCATCTAAAATAAGCAGGCTGGGTGAGGATGAAGGAGGAGAAATCATTACTTTGGCTCGTTATCTTGTGTGTGAAAATTGAAGCTTGAGTTATGGAGCTTTGTAAACAACAGATTTGGTTTATATAGTAAAGCAGATGGTGGGCATAAAGATGTAAGCCTACAGCTCCACCTGCTGGTTGCAAATGAGATCACAAAATATAGAAATGGAACATTTTACAGCTAGAAAAATAATTTTGTTTTTATTGTAATTTTACTCTTGACCATATTAAAGAATATAAATCTCCATATACATTCCTTTTATTAGAAAATGGCTAGTCATGTATTCTGGCATATTCTGGCCCATTCACTTGTGCGCTTGGGTTATTGAGCTTTGTAAACAACAGATTTATTTTTTTTAGCTAGAAAAAATAGGATTTTTTAATTGTACTTTTACTCTTGACCATAATGAAGAATATAAATACTATCTCTATATACAATCCTTGTATTAGGAAATGGCTATTCACGTATTCTGGCTTATTCTAGCCCAATCATTTGTGCGCTTTGGTTATTGAGCTTTGTAAACAACAGATTTTTTTTTCTTTTTTGGTATAGGATAGCTTAAAAAAAGGTAAAATGGATTCTACAGCTCCACCTGCTGGTTGTAAATGAGAATGCAAAATATTCATAGGCAACATTTCGTAGCTACAAAAAAAAAAAAAAGGAAACATTATTTAAAATTGTAGTTTTACTCTTGACTATAATAAAGATCATGCATACAAACCCACTACACATTTCCTGTATTAGTAAATGGCTAAACCTTACAGCCCCACTTAGGGACTGTACATGAAAAGTAGACTCAGATAAGGATCACAATGTATCATGTCCTCTATTAGCACGGAGAATAGGAGAGGTACATATGGTGCACAACAAAGCAGCCATCTGTCTTCCTATTCAGTGTTTTCAGGGGAGCTTATCTCTGCTCCGAGACCTTGGAGAGCGTTTCATGTGTCATGGTGACACGTCTTAGTCTCAGATTGAGACAACACCTGGATGACCCAATACTACCATACGAGTGCTGCCGGCACAACATGGCTTGAGTTTGGATCAGCAGATGCCAAAATCTCAAGGCCATTCTGAGACAAGACCTAGATGACCCAATACTACCAATACGAGTGCCGCCGGCACAACATGGCTTGTGTTTGGATCAGCAGATGCCAAAATCTCAAGGCCATTCTGAGACAAGACCTAGATGACCCAATACTACCAATACGAGTGCCGCCGGCACAACATGGCTTGTGTTTGGATCAGCAGATGCCAAAAACTCAAGGCCATTCTGAGAAAACAACTGAAATGAGTACCGGTAGTTTGGTGCTACTTGGACCTGTATACGGGCCAAGTATCGGCCACCATAACAGGCAACTTCTTACAACCTAACATTTTAATTTTGGCTGGCAAGGTTCATCATAGGTCAGCTTCTTGAATTTCAAGGGACTCCAACTCCAACTTTTTTTTTCACCTAGTGATCCTTCCAGTAACACACTTCCTTTTCTAGGGTGACAACGTTCACTCACTGAGGAGGAGCAGCGTTGTCACCCTAGGACACTATATGGTCAAAAGTATTGGGACGCCTTTACACACACATGAACTTTAATGGCCTCCCAGTCTTAGTCCGTAGGGTTCAATATTGAGTTGGCCCACCCTTTGCAGGTATAACAGCTTCAACTCTTCTGGGAAGGCTGTCCACAAGGTTTAGGAGTGTGTCTATGGGAATGTTTGACCATTCTTCCAGAAGGGCATTTGTGAGGTCAGACACTGATGTTGGATGAGAAGGCCTGGCTCGCAATCTCCGCTCTAATTCATCCCAAAGGTGTTCTATCAGGTTGAGGTCAGGCCAGTCAAGTTCCTCCACCCCAAACTCGTTCATCTGTGTCTTTATGGACTTTGCTTTGTGCACTGGTCCAAATCATTTGGTGGAGGGGGGATTATGGTGTGGGGTTGTTTTCAGGGGCTAGATAGAACACCTTTGGGATGAATTAGAGCGCAGACTGCGAGCCAGGCCTTCTCGTCCAACATCAGTGTCTGGGGAAGATATGGAAATTTTCTGTTCTCTATGACAGCAATCAGCAGGCTGGCTGGCCATAGACATGAGATGGTCACCTGATCCGGACAAACCCGGCTGAACTGTCATTTGGTGGTTTACGGTGCGGAGGGGAAAGTGCCGAGTCTTGTCTGTATCTGCTGGCTCCAGGCTTTAGGTGAAAGGACAGCATAGAATGAATTCCAAATTCCACCCCGACACCAGAACCCAATTATAAAACCTCTCTTCATTTTTGTGATTACTATCCATTTCATCAGATTGTGCCTATTTACAAAGATTTGACTTTTTTTTTTCTACATTTCTGTCACCTCTTTTTAAAAAAACACAATCCAGGATATTGTATATGAAAGTTACCAAATTATGCCAAAGATGTTGCCTAGCATTAAATCTGACCTCCAGCCTTCCCTTCAGTCTTGTACAGGCTCCTCTCCTCTCCTGAAATAGCGTTCACTGCACTCTGTGAGCTTCTCATAATGTAAAATAGAAACTGTAATCATCAGATAGAGCCCACCACATTTCCTGCCTGGAGGACGTCCAGCATCGTCCAGCTCTTTCCTCCCCCAGCCTGACAGTCCCTGGCCCGCCCCTTTCATTCATTGGATTTCAGTTCTTATATTCATGGAGGCTCAGCCTCACAATGTGGGTGTTACCTAGGATGGTCCACATGCCAACGCAACCTGCCTAGGAACGCCCGATCCTCCAGAGTGAAATCCACCCATCAAGGCATTTTGATATTTGCATAACTCCTCCCAAGAGCCAGCCCACTGCTTCATCAGGTTTGAGGGCTGTTTGGAGGAGTTATGCAAATATCAAAATGCCATGATGGGTGGATTTCGCTCTGGAGGAGTACTAATTCAGGGTGCTTTTTTTTTTTGTTTTTTTTTCGGGACGCCATCGCCCTCCCACCAGCCATGATCTGCCTGCATTGTGTAGAGAAGCGCAGAGAGCCTATGATGACGTCATTGGGTCTAAAATTAGGTATGTCATGAAAATGGAAAGCTTTTACTTTAAAGTTTCATTAGCATGTTGATGATCACACGATCAGCAGATGAAAAATAAAGAGAACAAAATCCCGGAGAAAAAACAAATGCAGGCACCCTATCTAAGGCTTGATTCACATCTATGCATTTTTGGTGCTTTTTGCATTTTGCAGATTTGCACTACAGTCCATTTAACATGGTTTCCTATGGAACACGATCTGTAGTGCAAATCTGCAAAATGCAAAAAGCACTAAAAATGCATAAGTGTGAATCAAGCCTAAGGACTGATGATCTGCAATATATATATATATATATATATATACATACACAGTACCTCACAGAAGTGAGTACCCCCCTCACATTTTTGTAAATATTTTATTATATCTTTTCATGTGACAACACTGAAGAAATGACACTTTGCTACAATGTAAAGTAGTGAGTGTACAGCTTGTATAACAATGTAAATTTGCTGTCCCCTCAAAATAACTCAACACACAGCCATTAATATCTAAACCGCTGGCAACAAAAGTGAGTACACCCCTAAGTGAAAATGTCCAAACTGGGCCCAAAGTGTCAATATTTTGTGTGGCCACCATTATTTTCCAGCACTGATTTAACCCTCTTGGGCATGGAGTTCACCAGAGCTTCACAGGTTGCCACTGGAGTCCTCTTCCACTCCTCCATGACGACATCACAGAGCTGGTGGATGTTAGAGACCTTGTGCTCCTCCACCTTCCGTTTGAGGATGCCCCACAGATGCTCAATAGGGTTTAGGTCTGGAGACATGCTTGGCCAGTCCATCACCTTTACCCTCAGCTTCTTTAGCAAGGCAGTGGTCCTCTTAGAGGTGTGTTTGGGGTTGTTATCATGTTGGAATCCTGCCCTGTGGCCCAGTCTCCGAAGGGGGGGAATCATGCTCTGCTATATTATGTCACAGTACATGTTGGCATTCATGGTTTCCTCAATGAGCTGTAGCTCCCCAGTGTCGGCAGCACTCATGCAGCCCCCGACCATGACACTCCCACCACCATGCTTGACTGTAGGCAAGACACACTTGTCTTTGTACTCCTCACCTGGTTGCCGCCACACACGCTTGACACCATCTGAACCAAATAAGTTTATCTTGGTCTCATCAGACCACAGGACATGGTTCCAGTAATCCATGTCCTTAGTCTGCTTGTCTTCAGCAAACTGTTTACGGGCTTTCTTGTGCATCATCTTTAGAAGAGGCTTCCTTCTGGGATGACAGCCATGCAGACCAATTTGATGCAGTGTGCGGCGTATGGTCTGAGTACTGACAGGCTGACCCCCCACCCCTTCAACCTCTGCAGCAATGCTGGCAGCACTCATATGTCTATTTCCCAAAGATAACATCTGGATATGACGCTGAGCACGTGCACTCAACTTCTTTAGTCGACCATGGCGAGGCCTGTTCTGAGTGGAACCTGTCCTGTTAAACCGCTGTATGGTCTTGGCCACTGTGCTGCAGCTCAGTTTCAGGGTCTTGGCAATCTTCTTATAGCCTAGGCCATCTTTATGTAGAGCAACAATTCTTTTTTTCAGATCCTCAGACGGTTCTTTGCCATGAGGTGCCATGTTGAACTTCCAGTGACCAGTATGAGAGAGTGAGAGCGATAACACCAAATTTAACACACCTGATCCCCATTCACACCTGAGACCTTGTAACACTAACGAGTCACATGACACCAGGGAGGGAAAATGACTAATTGGGCCCAATTTGGACATTTTCACTTAGGGGTGTACTCACTTTTGTTGCCAGCGGTTTAGACAATAATGGCTGTGTGTTGAGTTATTTTGAGGGGACAGCAAATTTACACTGTTATACAAGCTGTACACTCACTACTTTACATTGTAGCAAAGTGTCATTTCTTCAGTGTTGTCACATGAAAAGGTATAAAAAAAAATATTTACAAAAATGTGAGGGGTGTACTCACTTTTGTGAGATACTGTATATACTGAAAGTAGAGTGAGTCACTCTATGCACTTCTCACCACATGGAGATCACATCAACAGCGGAGCGGGCTCCCAACTGATCCACCGATAATTAACAGCAAAAAATGAGGATGAGATCTCTGTATATTGCAATTAATCTTTACTTCGAAAATTCATCTTCATATATATATATATATACACCATATGGCTTGAGAAAGAGCAAAGCACTGCTTGAAACTGTACAGTTGTTTGTCGGATCATTTATTGTATATGAAGATGGATTTTCAAAGTAAAGATAAATTGCAATCTACAGAGATCTCATATATATATATATATATATATATATATATATATATATATATATATACATACACTGGGCCCTTATGGATACCAACCTTATCTTCTTTGCCGTTATCCCCTTAGTCCAGGTACATAGCAGTTTTCCTGCCACCCATGACTGCCCCCTGTCTGTACCCTCGGGCACCTACCCTAGCAAAGGCTGCAGTGACCGCAGATCATCGCGACCTGCACTGCACATTGTGATTGGGACACTTACATTGACATCCCTGCCTCCTCTGCAATGCAGCCAGGTCAGGGTGAGATCACAATACTGATACTTAAACAGTCATTAATATTGTATGTTTTGCATGAGAAGAAGCACCAGTTAATGGGATTTGTTTCAGTTAAGTGTCCATTTTATGGTGTGATTGCATTGTTAAAGTATAATTAAATCTGAACAACTAACTTCTCTCATTTTCTCCTCTTTGGTCTATTAAATATACAATTTAACCACTTCAGCCCCGGAAGATTTGGCCGCTGAATGACCGGGCCATTTTTTGCGATTCAGCGATGCGTCGCTTTAACTGACAATTGTGCGGTCATACGACGTTGCACCCAAACAAAATTGACGTCCTTTTTTTCCCCACAAATAGAGCTTTCTTTTTCATTTTGGATAGAGTAAGGGAGGGTTGTAACCCCTGTCAGATTTTTTTTTTCTTCCTTGTCATCAGTGTCCGATTGCAGAGATTTCCCTTCACTTCCTGTCCCATAGCCAAACAGGAAGTGAGAGGAAATCCCTGCAAATGAAAGGTTTTGTAAACCTTCGTGTTTTTTCACCTTAACCACTTCAGCCCCGGAAGAATTTACCCCCTTTCTGACCAGAGCACTTTTTGCGATTCTGCACCGCATCGCTTTAACTGACAATTGCGCGGTCATGTGACGTTACACCCAAACAAAATTGACGTCCTTTTTTTCCCCACAAATAGAGCTTTCTTTTGGTGGTATTTGATCACCTCTGCGGTTTTGATTTTAGGCGCTATAAACAAAAAAAGAGCGACAATTTTGAAAAAAAAACGCAATATTTTTTTGCTTTTTGCTATAATAAATATCCCCAAAAAATATATAAAAATACTTTTTTTTTTCCTCAGTTTAGGCCGATATGTATTCTACATATTTTTGGTAAAAAAAAAAAAAACGCAATAAGTGTATATTGATTGGTTCGCGCAAAAGTTATAGTGTCTACAAAATGGGGGATAGTTTTATAGCATTTTCATTATTAATTTTTTTTTACTAGTAATGGCGGCGATCTGCGATTTTTATGGGGACTGCGACATTATGGCGGACCCATCGGACATTTTTGACATTTTTGGGACCATTGGCATTTATACAGCGATCAGTGCTATAAAAATGCATTGATTACCGTAAATCTGTCACTGGTAGTGAAGGGATTAACACTAGGGGGCGATCAAGGGGGTTAACTGTGTTCCCTGGGAGGTGATTCTAACTGGAGGGGGGAGGGGACTGACTAGAGGAAGTGACGGATCGTGGTTCCTAGCTAATAGGAACACATGATCTGTCACTCCTCTCAGAACAGAACAGGGATTTCTGCGTGTGTACACACACACTTCCGTGTTCTGTCCCTCGTGCCTGGGATCGCTCGTGGCCGGCGATCATCGCGACCGTCGGCCACGAGCATCGGCACCCCCCCGTTGCTATCCCGACCCCGCGAGCCGACTTATATCTACGGCGGTTCGCGGGATCATGCCGACCTGCCGCGGTATAATGACGGTTAAAACGGTTAAAGTGTTTTGTTATACCTGTTCAATAAAAGCAAAATGGTTGATCCTGCCAGAAATCCAGCACCCTTTGCAGTATTTTCTCAAACAATGCTATCACCTATCTAGTTTTAGAAGGAAAGGGAGTTGTTCTGTAGTCCTAACATGCTTCTTGTTAAAGGGTGACAACGCTGCCCCTCTAGATACTTTACAGTCAGTGTCCCCCCCCAGAGAGTACGTGTGTTACGGGCCGGATCATCTGCTGCATTATCCATTAATAGGGATCTGTGAATGGGGAGACTACAAATCTCATCTGCCACTGTGGCAGATAGACTCAGCACCTCGCGCCTGCAGCAGGCCGGTGATGTCACCATGCTTGAAGTTGATTGTTTTAGTTCATCCGGCCCCATAAAACAAGGTCCGTGTCCCCCTGTAAGGGCCTGCAGATCATGGTGAATGGTTGCACACACACAACGCAGTGATACATGCATTAAGGCGAAAAAAAACCTTCTGTGCTTTTCATTGGTTGGGAAAAAAAGATCGTTTCATACTGGTGGTTAGTGGGAAAGGGGCCCCATTACATACATGGTATGGTGATTTTTTTTTTCTGTGCCTTTATCTGCATTTTTTTAATCAGTTGGTGACAGGTTCTCTTTAGTTTCTTTAGCTTGTACAGTGATCAGATGGGAGTTTGCCTTTAAGATCCAGACTTTTAGGTCATCTCGCCATCTTTAGAATCATCTGCAGCTGATGTAACAGGCACTGACGTTCGGAACACATTTACAATCTATTTCCCCCCCCCCCCTTCCCTCCCTCTGCGCTGTCACATCAATCAATACTCAGCACAGCGAGAACTGACAGCAGAAGACCATAACAGGATGGATTGCCAAGTAGCAGGCCGTGCTCAAATTTCATATTAATATTTCTTTTTTGTACCAGAAAAAGTTGAAGATTTAATTAAAACTAGATCTATAGCTAAATGGATTATCGTATTGATATAAAGAAAGATGTTATATAAATAGGAGAAGGTTCCCTATATTGAAACAGTGTTACCCCGAATTCACTCAAGCGGCCTTTGCCATGGCACAGACCACATGTCTAAAGTGTTGCCGGAATGGCATCACCGGCTCTGTTTATGGACAGCTGTCTAACAATGTGTTCTACATGGGCCACTTATAATCTAGGGATCCCATTATGGAAGCAAGACGGAGGGTAGCGCTGACATGTCCCCACATATCCTGGTGACCCCCCCAAGTCCGAGCGATAAGGCGGAATTGCCTACTATTCACGCCGGAGGTTTGGTCTGCTTAAAGGGCTCATTTGACATCTACTTGATATCCACCTGGAGGCTACCTGGGCTATTCAAGCCGCACCTCACAGACAATATCTCTGCATGTGTCCTGCGATATGCCTGGGATGATTGGATTTTTCTCCTAAAAAACAGCAGTTTTGGGCACTATCTTCTAATGATATAACGGCTAAAATTGCAGACACTAGTGCCACAGCCCAGTATCATCAATTGATCTAAAGCAGTGTTTCTCAACTCCAGTCCTCAAGGCGCCCCAACAGGTCATGTTTTCAGGATTTCCCTCAAATGAACCAGCTGTGGTAATTAATAAGGCAGTGAAACTGATCAAATCACCTGTGCAAAATAATGCAAAGCCTGAAAACATAACCTGTTGGGGTACCTTGAGGACTGGAGTTGAGAAACACTGATCTAAAGGACATCTCAGCAGACTGAATTTGGAAGTCCATCTTTGACATACAAAGACTCATAGCTGCGGTACGATCGGGGTAAGACGCCCATGTACGGGCCAATATTGTTCAATTTCATTCCCGTTTTGTTGTATGCAGCCAGGGCTGAGACTTTGCTTACCGGTGGATACAATTCCTACTTTGGAGCCAACAGATGAGCTAAGTGCTACATACTCTGCCATTGATGGTTTCTCCGTTGTAGTGATATCAGTTTAATTGTCATCTACATGAGACCGTATACACCTTGACAAACGCCTATGCTACTGGTATTGATTCAACACAAACCGGAATTTTTACTCTAAGGTGTTTATATTGTTCCCCTTCATCCAGCTTCCCATTTGAACCAGCTAATAGGATGTTAATCATCTTCAACCCAAATATATTTCATGATATATACATCGGTCAACCACAGGAAATAGCAGAACTCTGCAGTCAATTGAAAGCTGGAGACACATTTGCTTCAATTATCTTGGGTGTCATCCTTGGGGAACTCATCTTTTCTCCAAGTCTATTTATTCCTCCGGGTCTTTGGTATTTAGTCTTGATATAGTGGGGCCTATGTATTAGCGCTTTTTTTAATTGTAACAATATTGTCTTATTACAGTGTATTTTTATATTAACAATTCATGAATTATTTGCAAATTAACTCTGGAAGGAGTACAGGTCACCATCAACATAGAGACCTTGTGTGACATTCATTTTTGTGCAGCATAGTCAAAAATTGAGGAGTCCTCTAGTCGTTCCGTTTTGCAGTTTATCGGGGTGTGCCATGCTCCCTATCAGGGCTGGAACAAGAGGTGGGTAGGAGGGGCAGCTGCCCTGGGAGGAATGGGGCACCAAATTCACCAGCAGCTCCTTAGGGGGTGATCTACAAATGAAAGGGTTTTATTTAAAATGTCCTTAGCCTGTTGAGGGGGGAAGGGAGGAGCCAGGGAAGGCTGTAGCACCCTCTTAGTGTAGAGTAGGCTGCTAGGCAAATTTAGTTTGTCTCCCCTGTAATCAGTGCAGCAGGGGTTGATTATCTAGGACTGCTCAATGTTTCTCAGGCTGCTGCTCTGTTACTAACCAGTGTCTTCTAGAGGATTCTAGAATCCTTGTGGGAGGAAGGACAGGACTGTAGCCAATCCCTGGTGAGGTGTGCCCAGTTGGTGGGGAGAGAGCCCATAAATAGTCCAGGCCTGGGCAGTCTATGCAATGTTCCTGGGTCTAGTCCTGCAGGAGAAGACCCCAGTGCGTGGGGCTCTGCCTCCTGGTGCAGGATCCTAGAGAAAGTCTTCAGGAAGACACAGAAGTCCCAGCTAGGTTTAGCTGGGGGGTCCTGTTAGCTAATTCATATCTGGAGATCAAGTAGGGTCTGTAGAAGCTCAATGGAGAAAGCCAGGAGGACGTTGGTGGGAAAGAGTCCAACTGTCCTATGGTGGTGTGAGTCTGCATCTCCCTCACTAGAAAGAGCCTGGTGGATGTTGGCAGGAGACAACTGATGATCCTGTGGATGAGCAAACAGATGACCCCAGTGCTGAAGAATAGTGACTGTGTGTGTAGCTTTGTAGCTTTCAACTCTGGAAAGAGTACAGGTCACCAGCATTATAGAGACCTTGTGGGACATTCATTTTTGTGCAGCACAGCCAGAAATTGAGGAGTCCTCAAGTTGTTCAGTTTTGAAGTTTATCAGGGTATCCCATGCTCTCTACCAGGACTGGGACAAGGGGTGGGCAGGAGGGGTGGCTGGCCTGGACGGAATGGTTTATTGCAGCGATGGGGGCGTCCTGTGCCAGTTGCTTCTGTAACAAGACTGACAGGAGTAGTGACAGCGGCATCTCTGCTAACTCTAACCCTAAAAGAAGGGGGTGGGGGGGGACACAGTTTGACATCTTTGCCCTTGGCGTTAGATGACCTTGTCCCAGCACTGCTCCCTACCCCTATCCAAGTTCCCAATAAAAATAAAAACTTGAACTAGTGGAAGAGTGCATAAAATGTGGCATGCCCGGCTGTGTGGGCTCTAAGGCGAAATTCACCAGCGGTTCCTTAAGGGGTGCGCTACAAATGGAAGAGTTTTATTTCAAACTTTATTAGCATGTTAAGGAAGGGGTGAAAGGAAGAACCACGGAAGGCCAAAAGGTAAGCAGATATAACTTCAGCTTTAATTGAACTGCCTTCTGATGTTATTTGTTGGGTTTTATTAATATTGGTGTTGGAGGTTTTCCTAATGTAAATCTGCATGTTTAAGATTCTGGCTTAGTGTAAGGCTGCTGAACTCCCTCATCTCTCTACATCAGCGTACACAGCGGCGGTGCAGAGAAGCCTTATTAGTGATTCTTGTTCTGTAGGAGGATATAAAGACAGGGATGAATCAGGATGTGTGTACATAGACGCTCTGCAGGAGATTATCATCTCGGCTTTGTTGATAGATGTCCACATATGACTCATAATATATTTTCCCGATCAAACAGCGATCAGAGATTTGACAACGAGCACAGCATCCTTCGGAGGAGATGAAGTAGCAGCCAGCCACGTTTGGAGACGCACTTGGCAGGACGATCGTGGAGCGGTGCCGTCATTCTGTGCTGAAATGTGAGAACAGGCATGCAGAGGACAGAGCTGGCAGCAGAAAAGCTCCAAGTCTGGATACCATTCATCGCCCAGTGCTGTCACGTATTGAGTTTGCTTTTTAAAATAAAGACACTCAGAAATCTTGAGTTTTATTTTTTTTATAGTAAATTAAAGAGATGCTGTCACCTTGCCCATTCACGTCATTGTGTAAAGTCCACTATCCAACCCCAACCCACCTCTCTGGTGATCCCCCACCAGTCCTTTATCTGCTGCCACCAATGAAAAATGCCTTAGAATGGCACTTGGGACATTCTCTAAGGCCTAATGACCAAACTGTGGCCCAAGGGCCACATGCGGCCCTTTGGTATATGATGCGCGACCCTTGGACCTCAGCAGTTTTTAGTGGAAACATTGATTAGGATAATGGCTTTGATCTCCATCAGCCTTGTGTAACATCTTCCCAGTTTCATATTGTCTTCTGCAGCAAATCCCGAGCCAAATATGTATCCTGTCCACACTCTCTGACCCTCATTTCTTCTATTAGGTCTGCAGTCTCTGACAATCCTTTCAAGCATTACATATATTGAACATTATGCGCGACCCTTTTGGTGATGTCAGGGGCTGCATTTGTGGCCCCTTTTAGCTCACAAGTTGACATCCACTGCTCTAGCAAAGACAGAGCTGTGCTGCTCCAGGTGGGAATGATTGCTCCCTTCGACCTTGTGGTGCAGGTCCAGTGCGCAGTCTGAACAAGAGCCAATGGTTCAAGAAAGGTTGACCGCACTCCCAGGTATTAAGCCGTGAAGATTACTTTATAGAAGATAAAAATCCATCAAGATACATCTTAGGATATCATGAGACCTCTATGCAGGCATGGCAAGCTTAACGCGTTTCACGAATCAAGGTTCGCTTAGTCATAATCTGTCAGAATCCACTGCTCTAGGCCCAAGCACTGTTACACGGCAATGGTGGTTATGGTCTTCACTTTTGCTGTGTAGGCATGATCTTGAGTTCGGGCTTGGGTTCGGTCCAAACCTAAGGAATTCCTGCCCTGCAGATGCATGTACAGATAGAGGAAGGGTTGCTTGTGACATCATTGACCGATAATCGCCACATGGACATATAGGGTCAATGCCATTGACCTTGGTCAAGGTTGTTGAGCTTGAGATCTGCCCAAACCCTGCAAGAAGCTGTCATTACAGGGCCATCCACCTGCAAGTGGGGGAATCCCTGCCCCGCAGCTGCATGTACACAAAGGGGGCAGTGATGCTCATGAGACCATTCACCGAATATGGGCATATAGGGTCAATGTCATTAACCTTGGTCAATGCTTTTGAGCTTGAGTACTGTCCAAACCCAGAAGCAAGCCGTCAATACTGGAATCAATCACCTGCGAGTGGGGGAATCCCTGCCCCGCAGCTGTACGTACAGAAAGGGGGCAAGGTTGCTCGTGACACCACCAACCGAATATGGCCACATGGCCATATAGGGTCAATATCATGACCTTGGTCAATGTCATTGTGCTTGAGTTCTGTCCAAACCTGGAAGGAAGCTGTCAGTACTGGGCCAACCACCTGTTAGCAGGGGAATCCCAGCCCCGAAGCTGCATGTACACAAAGGGGGCAGGGATGCTAATGACACCATTGACCGAGTACGGCCACATGACCATATAAGGTCAATGTCATTGGGCTTCGGTTCTGTCTGAACCTGGAAGAAAGCTGTCAGTACTGTTCCAATCACATGTGAGCAGGGAAATCCCGGCCCCGCAGCTCCCTGTACCCAAAGGGGGCAGGTATGCTCATGACACCATAGACTGAATATGGCCACATGGCTATATAGGGTCGATGTCATTGAGCTTCAGTTCTGTCTGAACCTGGACGGAAGCTGTCACTACTGGGCCAATCACCTGCGAGCAGGGAAATCCCTGCCCCGCAGCTACATGTACACAAAGGCAATGTCAGGAGCATGCAAAGGATTTTGTTTAGCTGCACAGGATAGCAAATTGTTTGTGGCTCTCTAAGGCCCCGTTCAAACCACACATTTTAGGTGCTTTGCGAGTATGTTGGAAAACAGCACTTTGATGCAGCTTCCAGTAAAGCATATAATATGGAAAGTTTAATAGTAAAGCCTGTAAAATGGAATTCATGCCGACATAAATTGTCGCTTTGACTGCAAAACAGCGAAAAAGAGTAATGCTGATATTTTTTGCCTGTAAATTGGAAAAGGAATAAGGGCTAATTTACACTTGCTTTCTTTTATGAAGAACGATCTGCGTTCAGATCACTTGTCAGAGAGCATTTGACAGGCTGTGAAGAGGCTTTGTATCACCTCTTCACCGCCTGCTTTAACCCCTTGAACCCCACGCTAGCGGGGCACAACCGTGTGCATTGCACATGGTTGAGGGATGCTTGCGGAACACCCCCATTCACTTGAATGGGTTTTGCTCAACAAGCGCTACCCCCGCCCAAAGTGGCGGGGTATAACTCCTGCAATCCTGGCATGTGTACACCCCTGACCGCTGCCTCTGGGGGTGGTAAAAATGCAGAACCAGACGCAGGATTTTTAACACCTCCCAACTTAACGTGTGAACAAGCCCTTATACTACCCTGTTTCCCCGAAAATAAGACCTAGCGTGATTGTCGGTGATGGCTGTAATATAAGCCCTACCCCCAAAATAAGCCCTAGTTAAAGTCCTTGTAGGTCTTATTTTCAGGGTAGGGCTTATTTTTGGGGAAACAGCGCAGGGTAGGGCTTATTTGGGGGGTAGGGCTTATATTGCAGCCATCACTGACAATCACACTAGGTCTTATTTTCGGGGAAACAGGGTAGGGAGACTAAAACCTTCAACTTGTGTTTTTCATATTTTCAGTGGATGCCAGATGTATGTCTCTTCAATAATAATAATAAAAAAAAATCCTACTCATAGTTCTGCTTTAAAACGATGCTGACATCGCTATTGCTTTTCAAATTCTGTCATTGCCAAATGTCTTTGCCAGCTAATCAGCAAAGCAAATTCCAATGTTTTGGAGCTTTTTATTTTGAATTGCAGGCACTATAGCTGAAAGCCCCATCTATTCAACACTGCAGATAAAGTATTCAACATGCCCACAACTAGAGTGGTTGTGAATTTTAATTTAAATGACATTCTGAGCTTTTTAAGGCTTAGCAAAAAAAATGTAATTTTGTCTCATTAGTGATCTGTCAAATGCCCATGAACCCATGTCTTGGTGAAGGATTTCTTGAACCCATGTATTGGTGAAGGATTTCTTGAACCAATGGTGAAGTACTGTATTTATTGGTGTATAATACGCACTTTTTCACACTGAAAATCGTGTACAAATAGCGCGTGCGTGTTATACGCCAATACTTCAATTTTAGCTGCCTCGGAGGGGACAGGGAGGGGGGCGGGACGAGCGCCATCAGATTACATAGAGTGAAAGTAAGTCCCGTCTCCTGGGCCGCCATTGGACCACTGTTCTGTCTATCATAGGAGATTCTCACTGTATGTAATCTGTCGGCGCTCGTCCCACCCCCATCCCTGTCCCCTCTAGGCTGCAGATGGACATCGATCAGGCTGCACTGATGGTAATGGTGAGGCTGCTGCAATGATACTGACAGACGGATGACCTGTCCCTATACTACCCACACATTAAATGCACATCAAGCCTGGGAGCCAAGGTCTTAAATAGACTCTGCTTGACCCAAGATGGCCACCAGAGTCACATTGGTGGCCAGCATCCAAACAGATAGTTCCCCCAGTGACTCAGGAAACCATAGAGGAAATATGCTTCTCTTGTCTTCCTCTCCCTCTGCAATGCCACTGCGGATAAGCGCCACCTGAAAGTAGACTGCACCTGCCTATAGGTTCAGCAGAGAATGGTAAAATTTCGATCCGTGTATGGGCAGGCTAGTTATACAGAATTAGATCGGTAGATACAAAAAAGCCTGTTGGGTTTTTCCTGAAATCAATAGCACAGCAGGAGTGGTTCCCCCATCCACATCGAGTATTTGGCTGGGGGAATCGGGTCATTTTTTTTTTTTTTCATTCAACTTGCTGGTTGATGTATGGCCTGCCTTAATGCCTGTTGGCTTATTTTATTATTCCAAACATTTTTATTGAGTTTTAGAAAGTATGAACATAATGGACATAGTGAGAAGGCTCATAAGACAAACTGGCTTGATGTACAATCTCTATAAAATAACCTATGAAATATAACAATCAGAATTTCCAAAAGGTAAATCTCAGAAGTAGTCAGGGTTACAGTAACAGTCAACATTAAACACACAATATCTTTAGCTTCTAGCTAAACCGCCAATTGGCGTAACTGCCAATATAGTAGCAATATATATCTCAAGGCAACCGTTCAATAATCATAACAATTCCTTTGGAGAGGAAGATTTCTTCTGAGTCAAGAACGTTATAGAAAGGGCTAAGAAGAGCCCATAGGAGGAAAAGAATTGGTGGGAAGGAGAAAGAGAGAGGAAAGGGGGAAATGAATGGGGAGAAAGGGAGTATAGAGTATGCATTGTACACTTAAAAATAATGTTAAAGTGATTATCTTTTTACATAAAATTTATACCAGAGTGACCAAGGTTCCCAAGCCTGATGCCCCGTACACACGGTCGGATTTTCTGACGGAAAATGTGTGATAGGGCCTTGTTGTCGGAAATTCCGACCGTGTGTAGGCTCCATTACACATTTTCCATCGGATTTTCCGACACACAAAGTTTGAGAGCAGGCTATAAAATTTTCCGACAACAAAATCCGTTGTCGGAATTTCCGATCGTGTGTACACAAATCTGACGGACAAAGTGCCACGCATGCTCAGAATAAATAAAGAGACGAAAGCTATTGGCCACTGCCCCGTTTATAGTCCCAACGTATGTGTTTTACGTTACCGCGTTCAGAATGGTCGGATTTTCCGACAACTTTGTGTGACCATGTGTATGCAAGACAAGTCTGAGCCAACATCCGCTGGAAAAAATCCTAGGATTTTGTTGTCGGAATGTCCGAACAAAGTCCGACCGTGTGTACGGGGCATGAGAGATCCTAAGAAAGGTACGTCTATCTGTGGTCAGGATGGATTCATAAGAGAAGTGATCTTGAACCAGTTTTATTACATCCAGGAGCGTTGAGGGATTGGGCGACTTACAGCGTTTGGTGATGTTTCGCCTGGCTGCTAGTAGGATGTGCGTGACTACTTTGTGGAAATGATGGGGAATAGTGTCTATATTTAGATTAGGAACTGCTAGGTCGGGCGAAGGAGTTATTGGAATGTTAGAAATCTGAGTGATCAGAGAGCACACCTCTGACCAAAAGGTGGTCAGAAGTGGGCAAATCCATAGGATTTGGAAAAGGGATCCTACGGCACCACAATTTCTCCAGCAATCCGAAGGATTACGCTGAGTGAATAAGGTGATTTTTATTAGTGGAATTAGGTATCGTCGCTGGGTTATGCTTTGCGCCTATTGGCTTTTTTTTTTTTTAAAAGAGGAATGCCCCGTACACACGGTCGGAAAATGTTCAATGGGAGCCTTTTGTCTGAAATTCCGACCATGTGTAGGCTCCATCGGACAGTTTCCATCGGAATTTCCGTCGCACAAAATTTGAGACCTGGTTCTCAAATTTTTCCGACAACAAAATCCGTTCGCGTAAATTCCGATCGTGTGTACACAATTCCGACGCACAAAGTGCCACGCACGCTCAGAATCAAGCAGAAGAACCGCACTGGCTATTGAACTTCATTTTTCTCGGCTCGTCGTACGTGCTGTACGTCACCGCGCTCTTGGCGATCGGAATTTCCAACCAACTCTGTGTGACCGTGTGTATGCAAGACAAGTTTGAGCCAACATTCGTCGGAAAAAAAAGATGGATTTTGTTGTCGGAATGTCCGATCGTGTGTACGAGGCAGGAAAGTATTATTTGGCATCTCGGTGTGTGCAATATTCCTGCCACTGGTACAACTGATTGAAATTTCAGCTCTGCTCGTCTCCACCAAAGCAATCAATTGTACCAGCAGCAGGAATATCACACACTGAGACACCAAATAATGTTCTTCTTGCATTCAAATAGCCAGTAGGGACAAGTTACAGTATGTTCTGACATGCTTTGCCCTAGGCACAGCGCTTTCTCAGAAAGTGATGTGCCTACGGCAAAACATGTCAGAAGAACTTTTTCCTGTTGGCTTGTTTTAGTAAGGGAAGACTATTATATGCATCTTGGTGTGCAGTATTCCCGTTACGGGTACAGTTCATTTAGTTAGAGTAGAGAAGAGTTAGTTCTAAGTTTACCGCTCCCGAAAATTGCTAAGCAGATAGAGTCCTTTGGCAGAACAGGCGTTAGTGCAGAAGTGTTTGCTCTTGGTAAGATACCGATAGTTCAGCTGAACGCCAAAGGTGCCCAAAGGCTGAAATAAGAAGAGGCATATTCCTGGTTGGGAAGAAGAGAACCACGTATAGTTGCATAATATGGAACGTGCTCTTGGAGACTTGGAGGCTCTTGGTTCACTTCAATTTTGATGAGAATATGGTTACTGTCTGGAGTTAGCTTAAAATGCTTCAAATTGCCCATTGTAATCTCCCCGCGTCTCCTATGGAGTTAACACGGAGATTGCTCTGTTGAAGCGAATGTAAACATGGTTGGTATAAACAGAGCGTCATTTAAATTAAAAGAGGTAATTAACAACAATCATTGTTAGCATTGTTGCCACCTGCTATATTTATGGAAAATTATTCATCAAAAGCGGGAAGGGATAAAAATAAAACAAGGCATTAGAGGAGATACGATTTCTTTCTATACCGTAACATATTTCAGGATTGCTTACGCCAACCCATGGATGTATTATCTAAGGATCGTATCCAAGGTTATATAATAGGCCAAAGTGCATTACCTCCCAACAACCACTCAGAATGTATTGTTCAGTCATTTGATAGGATGCTGTGCTTCCTGCATTTTAAGCCTGGTACACACGTTAAGATTAGTGAATGATCGATTGTCAAAGCTGCACGATTAATCGTTAAAAAAAAAAAAATCACAATCTCGATTCAACCCCCCTCACGTTCTTAATCCGGCATTTCCACGATTCATGTAACAAGCGCAGGACTGTTCTCTGCTCACAGCTGTCAAAAAAAAAAAAAAGGCAGCCTGCAAAGTTTATCACAACATTGCTCAGAGCTGAGCTGAGCTGAGAGATAAAAAGAAACATTGTATCATTTGGTTCTTTTAGATCAAAGGGATGAACTTCGGTCTGCAAATGAGGTCAGTTTAACCACTTAAAACGGAACGTCAGTAATTTTTTCATCTTTCATCTCTTAAATCTTCTGCCCTTTTTGTTTTAACTTTGGATAGTAAAACATTTTTTTTTCTGTCTGTAAATACCTTATACAGCCCACTTCCTGTTTCTTGTGTGGTAAAAAGCCTAGGCTTATGACATCATGCACAGCTCTCTCTCTCACTCTCCTGGGAGTTTGCCAGGAAGGGAGAGGGGGATGAGTCATAAGAGGGCCAATGAGAGCTGCAGAGCTGGAGGTGTGTCTGTGTAAATCCAGGAAGTGAACAGGCAGCAGCTTCAGCTGCCCACAGTTAAAATGGATGCAGCCAGACTTAGTGGAGGGAGATTTCTGCAGCCTATTTGGCAAGTACAGAATCACAGTATATATAAAATAATATGCAAAGTGGTTGAAGGGAAGCTTCAGAATGGCAAAGATGTTTTTATTACAAATTATGTAAGCAGACTGCAGTTCTTCTTTAAACACCAGGCCTTTTTCTGACACTTGTTGCTTACAAGTTAAAAACAGTATTTTTTGCTAGAAAATAACTAGGAACCCCCAAACATTTTATACATTTTTTCAGCAGAGACCCTGGAGAATAAAATGGCGGTCGTTACAATATTTTATGTCACACTGTATTTGCGCAGCGGTCTTTCAAATGCAATTTTTTTGGGGGGGAAATTTTAATTTTCTCCTGACTGTCCTATGAAGCTGCAGGACCCCTGACCCTCTGTCTGGGCAGTACTGATTGGACCTGTGCCGATCAAATGCACTCTCCCAAGAAAGAAAAAACTCTCTAGCAGCACACACCAAACTGAGCATGTGCAGAGTGCGTCCTAGCCTCTGTTCTATCAGGAGAAGGATTGGGGACAGTGGAAGAAGGGGAGGATCAGAGAGGACAGGATTAAACAGCCTTTTTACAATATGCGCTGGATTAACCCCTTAGGTTTCACAATGAGTATAACAAGCATGCTTTACTGCATATACAGACTGATTTTACTGTTGTGGGTTTAGTATCTCTTTAAAGCGTATCTAAACCCAAAAACAACTTTGTATTATATTGGAGCTTACCAATCCTTAGATATGATGGCTGCATTAGTCTTCTTTTTTTTTCAGCCCTATTTTTTACTTGATCATCCTATGAACAACATACAGTAATACCTCGAATTGCGAGCAACGCGGTTTACGTGTTTCGCAATACGAACTATTATTTTTAAAGAATCCTGACTCAGTTTGCAAGCGTTTTCTCGCAAGACGAGCAGGATTCAGCCAATGGGGTGTGCAGTACCGCCTTTGGCCAGAGGTGTCTCCGTTCCTGAGTGTCTCCGAGTGCATCCGAGTGGCTCAATGCAGTCTCCGGGTATCACCGCTGCCCCCCCACCTCTGGCCACATGCGGTACTGCATGCAATAGCAGTCACTGTGGAACAGATTATCTGAGTTTCCATTGATTCCTATGGGGAAACTCCCTTTGATAGGTGAGTGCTTTGGATTACAAGCATTCTTCTGGAACAAATTATACTCGTAATCCAAGGTCCGCTGTACTTCCTGTCACTGTGGGAGCTGTTGCCATCACCCATAGGCTTACTATGGAGCATCCGTTGTCAACTGTCCCTCCTCTACACTGAATCCAATGCTGGGATCTGATCATGTGCCAAAGTGTCCTGAGTTCCCCTTAACATCACAGCCCCCCCATACATTACGGTGCCGCTTTACAGTACAAAACAGATTACAGCACACATACAATAATGACATTTATCCTGCAAGGCTAGTTAAAAACACCTGAACATATTAAAAAATATGGGAATTTGGTCACACGATACAGTACAGTCCCCTTTACATTTCTCTGTATAGGGGGCTCTGTAATGTAAGAGGGGCTGCGATGTAAAGGGGGCACTGTAATGTAAAAGAGGCTGTGATGTAAAGGGGGCACTGGGACATAAAGGGGACTGCACTGTAACAGTGCTCCTTTACAGTGCATTCCTCTTTATATTACAGTGTTCCCTTTACATCACGGCCCCTCTTACATTACAGTGCCCCCTTTACATCACGGCCCCTCTTACATTACAGTGGCCCCTTTACATCACGGCCCCTCTTACATTACAGTGCCCCCTTTACATCATGGCCCCTCTTACATTACAGTGCCCCATTTACATCATGGCCCCTCTTACATTACAGTGCCCCCTTTACATCACGGCCCCTCTTACATTACAGTGCCCCCTTTACATCATGGCCCCTCTTACATTACAGTGGCCCCTTTACATCACGGCCCCTCTTACATTACAGTGCCCCCTTTACATCACGGCCCCTCTTACATTACAGTGCCCCCTTTACATCACGGCCCCTCTTACATTACAGTGCCCCCTTTACATCACGGCCCCTCTTACATGACAGTGCCCCCTTTACATCACACTCCCTCTTTACATTACAGTTCCCCTTTACATCACACTCCCTCTTTACATTACAGTGCCCCCTTTACTTTACATTCCCTCTTTACATTACAGTGCCCCTTTACATCTCAGCCCCCTTTACATCACAGCCCCTCTTTACATTACAGTTCCCCTTTACATTACAGTGCCCCCTTTAAATCACAGCCCCCTTTACATTACAATGCCCCCTTTACATTAGTGCCCCCTTTACATCACAGTGCCCCCTCTACATCACAGCCCCTCTTTACATCACAGCCCCCCTTTACATTACAGTGCCCCCTTTACATCACAGCCCCTCTTTATATTACAGTGCCCCCTTTACATCACAGCCCCTCTTTATATTACAGTGCCCCCTTTACATCACAGCCCCTCTTTATATTACAGTGCCCCCTTTACATCACAGCCCCTCTTTATATTACAGTGCCCCCTTTACATCACAGCCCCTCTTTATATTACAGTGCCCCCTTTACATCACAGCCCCTCTTTATATGACAGTGCCCCCATTACATCACAGCCCCTCTTTATATGACAGTGCCCCCATTACATCACAGCCCCTCTTTACATTACAGTGCCCCCTTTACATCACAGCCCCTCTTTATATTACAGTGCCCCCTTTACATCATGGCCCCTCTTTACATTACAGTGCCCCCCTTTACATCACAGCCCCTCTTTACATTACAGTGCCCCCTTTACATCACAGCCCCTCTTTACATTATGATGTGACACCACTGGCGCATGCACTTTGACAGAATCGCATTACCATGCTTCAGAGCCCTGTGCCATAACCAGTGACTCTCCTCATTGGCAGCGGGAGCCTATGAGGAGGGAGAATCCCTGGAGGCTCTCTTGCACATCACTGGATTGTAATGGGGCTCAGGTAAGTTTTAGGGAGAGGCTGCTCCACAGAGAAGGTTTTTTTACCTTTATGCATAAAACGCTTGAAGGTAAAAAAAACCTTGAGAACTTTAGAACCAATTTAATGGGTGCGCTGACAGCAAAAAAAATGTAAAACCCCCTTTTTCCCTAGGAGGGGAATTCTTCCTACTTCTTGTCTCAGTGACCACACAGGAAGTCACAGAAAGTCTCCCCAACGGGTACAAAATCAATAATATAAACCCAGCCACGGTTCTCTCCCTCCTACACAATGTCTAAAAGATTCAAAACCATACACTTTGGCTGGAGTTTGAAACTCTAGCATCAGTTGAACTTGCTCTGAAGCAGGGAGCTAAAACGCAACTATACACTATATTATCAAAAGTATTGGGATGCCTGCCTTTACAAATGGCATCCCAGTCTTAGTCCGTAGGGTTCAATATTGAGTTGGCCCCCCCTTTGCAGCTATAACAGCTTCAACTCTTCTGGGAAGGCTGTCCACAAGGTTTAGGAGTGTGTCTATGGGAATGTTTGACCATTCTTCCAGGAGAGCATTTGTGAGATCAGGCACTGATGTTGGACGAGAAGGCCTGGCTCGCAGTCTGCGCTCTATTTCATCCCAAAGGTGTTCTATCGGGTTGAGGTCAAGTTCCTCCACCCCAAACTCGATCATCCATATCTTTATGGACCTTGCTTTGTGCACTGGTCCAAATCATTTGGTGGAGGGGGGATTATGATGTGGGGTTGTTTTTCAGGGGTTGGGCTTGGCCCCTTAGTTCCAGTGAAGGGAACTCTTAAGGCGTCAGCATACCAAGACATTTTGGACAATTTCATGCTCCCAACTTTGTGGGAACAGTTTGGGGATGGCCCCTTCCTGTTCCAACATGACTGCGCACCAGTGCACAAAGCAAGGTCCATAGAGACATGGATGAGCGAGTTTGGGGTGGAGGAACTTGACTGGCCTTCACGGAGTCCTGACCTGAAGGACACCTAGAACACCTTTGGGATGAATAAGAGCAGAGACTGTGAGCCAGGCCTTCTCGTCCATCAGTGCCTGACCTCAGAAATGCTCTTCTGGAAGACTGGTCAAACATTCCCATAGACACACTCCTAAACCTTGTGGACAGCCTTCCCAGAAGAGTTGAAGCTGTTATAGCTGCAAAGGGTGGGCCAACTCAATATTGAACCATACGGACTAAGACTGGGATGCCATTAAAGTTCATGTGCGTGTAAAGGCAGGTGTCCCAATATATTTGACAATATAGTGTTTCTGAAGACTATAGAAAAACCCCATCATCTCCGTAATATAGATGGTAATATAGTGTATATACAGTAAGATTTTAGATATATTGTATCACTTTCTCCTCTGATCTCCTGGAACAGTCAGATCCACCACAATGTGAAAACATCAATCTGGCAGAGCACCACCCCGGCATGCCTGTGGTTTACCACTATGGTTTTCACCCTCTATTTACCCTGAAGTGTTTCTCTTTGCCAACTTGTCTAAAGTCATGTTTTAGCCACTTAAACCACTAGCACATGGCAATGTCACTCAGCGAACCACTAATTCCAAACAAAACAGATGGAGCCAAGATCCCGAAGGCCACTCAGACTGCCTTCATTTGATTTTTAGGCCCCATTCACACTTGCAAATGGAGCTGTTAGCAATTACATGTAGGAGACCCAACATTTAGCTGTGGGTGGTATCCCCATTGAAAGCAATAGGAGGCTGACAGCTCCTGCAGGTAATCATGGCCGCTCACATGTAATCATTCAAGGAGCAATTACCTGAGAATGATCGAATGCCCACCTTCCTTACTCCTGTATCAAGCAATTAAAACCTGCCAGATGTTCTAACCCATCCAAACCATTTAAAATAACTGACTTTAACCACTTAAGGACCAGCCTCGTTTTGGATTTTAGGTGTTTACATGTTTAAAACAGGTTTTTCTGCTAGAAAATTACTTAGAACCCCCAAACATTATATAAGGTTTTTCTTCTAACACCCTAGAGAATAAAATTGCGGTCATTGCAATACTTTTTTTTTTTTTTGCACCGTATTTGCGCAGCGGTCTTAAAAGCGCACTTTTTTTGGAAAAAAATCACTTTTTTGAATAAAAAAATAAGACAACAGTAAAGTTAGCCCAATTTTTTTTTATATTGTGAAATATAATGTTACGCCAAGTAAATTGATACCCAACATGTCACGCTTGAAAATTGCGCCCGCTCGTGGAATGGCGTCAAACTTTTACCCTCAAAAATCTCCATAGGCGACATTTAAAAAATTCTACAGGTTGCATATTTTGCGGTACAGAGGAGGTCTAGGGCTAGAATTGTTGCTCTCGCTCTACCGGTCGCTGCGATACCTCACATGTTTTCATATGCGGGCGCTACTCGCGTATGCGTTCACTTCTGCGCGCGAGCTCGTCGGGACAGGGGGGTTTTTAAAAAAAAAAATTTTTTATTTTTATTATTTATTTTACAATATTTTATTTATTTTTACACTGTTTTTAAAAAAAAAATGGTGTCACTTTTATTGCTATTACAAGGAATGTAAACATCCCTTGTAATAGAAAAAAGCATGACAGGACTTCTTAAATATGAGATCTGGGGTCAAAAAGAACTCACATGTCATATTTACACTAAAATGCAATAAAAAAAAAAAAGTCATTTAGAAAAATGACATTTGAAAAAATGTGCCTTTAAGAGGCGTGGACGGAAGTGACGTTTTGACGTCGCTTCCGCCCAGCAGTGTTATGGAGACTAGTGGGCGCCATCTTAGCCTCACTCGTCTCCAGACACACCACACAGAAGGACGCGATCGCCTCCGCCGCTACCGACGGCTCCGGTAAGCGGCGGAGGGCACCGGATCGCGGCGGGAGGGGGGGGCCCCTCTCTCGCCACAGGTCAAAGTGATCTCGTGGCGAATCCGCCGCAGGGACCACTTTTATCTGAAAGCCGGCCGCCGCACGAAAATGGGGATACCGGGGTTATGGCAGCTAGCTGCTGCCATAACAACGATATCCCCGTTCAAAGTTTGGACGTATATAGTCGTGCGGCGGTCTTGAAGTGGTTAAATACATTTTAACCACTTGACTTCTGGAAGATTTACCCCCCTGCATGACCAGGCCATTTTTTTTGCGATACGGCACTGCGTTACTTTAACTGACAATTGCGTGGTCATGCAATGCTGTACATAAATTAAATTTATATATTAAATATATTTTTTTTCCCACAAATAGAGCTTTCTTTTGATGGTATTTGATCACCACTGTGTTTTTAATTTTTTTAAACTAAAAAAAAAAACCAACAATATTGAAAAAAAAACAATATTTTTTTACTTTCTGCTATAAAACATTAAAAAAAAATGTCTTCATAAATCTAGGCCAAAATGTATTCTGCTACATATTATTGATAAAAAAAAATCCCAATAACTGTATATTGATTGGTTTGCGGAAAAGTTATAGCGTCTACAAACTATGGTTTATATACCGGAAGTTTTATTTATTTATTTTTATATACTAGTAATGGCAGAGATCAGCGACTTACAGCAGGACATATTGCCGCAAGCAATCTGACATTAAATGACACTTTTGACACTTTTTGTGGGAACCATTGACACTAATAAGAGTGATCAGTGCTAAAAATATGCACTGTCACTGTACTAATGACACTGGCTGGGAAGGGGTTAAGTAATCTAGGGCGATCAAAGGGTTAACTGTATGCCTAGACTGTGTTTTATTGTACTATATGTTTATATTCTCGAACTGTAGACTTTGCTTTCTCTGCTCCAGAGCACTTCCAACTATCTTCTCCTCCACGTCCCTGAAGAAGGGATTCCCCCCGAAATTCCCGAAACGCGTCGGGCTATAGGAGAAGTGTTTCTCTCATATTATATGTACATTATTTACTGTTTTATGTATGGTGCTGTTTTACACCATTACATTTTTTCATTTATAAATAATACATTTTTCTATGTTTCAAAATATTTTGTTTTTCAAGAGTTCGCCCTTAAAATCCCATAGTACCGCGGGGGGGTACTTTCTTCCTTTTACTGTACTATATGTGGTGCTTTTACTCGGAGAAATTATGTTTTTTTCCCCCTGCTTTCCCTAATAGAAGTCTATGGTTCAGTACAGCTAACCCACAGGAAAGCTGAGGAGCACTGCGCTGCACCCCCGGATCAGTATGAAAGCAGCCTAATAATTGATAACCCTTTTATAGGTGCTAATATGCCCACTGGAAAAGTGCAGTGTATGTGATGTTCAATACACTGACCTTTTCCTCTTCCAGCTTCTGCTGGCATTGCCCCCCAGACTGCTGGAAAGGTCCCAGGTCACTGGGACCCAGGTCACTTGGTATCACTCCACCTGGGACAGGAGGTGGTGCTGCAGGGAACGCGTTGGCTTATATAGCTCCTGCTCCCTCTGTAGCCGTCTGCTTCCTCCGCTGCCGTCGCCGGCTCCAAGCACTCTGATGCTCTGGGAATGGCGGGTCGGCAAGCCCAGATCACGATCAACGGGGTTGCTGTCCCCGAGCATGCACTTCCCTGGTTTGTGGTCGCAGGGCACATCAGAGGTCCACATTGAGTTGAGCACCCCTAGCTTAGATCTACTTTACAATCTGCATATCTAGGACTGAATGTGGTATTTTGTTTGGAGTTCAATAAGCAACCAGATATCTTCCTAATATAGGGATCCTTTCCTGACAATTGTTACATGGCTCTTGTTTCGAAAGTTATTCGTTGACTACCTCTACCAAAGGTGCTGCTCCAAAACCAGCGCTGTCTGTACGGATAGGTGACGGCACCCACCAGCACTTGGATGAGAGTCTCAACTGTGCCAACCAAGAGGCCTCCTGAGATGTTCCCTGTAAACCATCCATAACAAGGCTCCGCAATTAAAAAAAAAAACTAAAAATTTACAAATCTCCATCAAAATTCTAAACGCACACCGGAGATGGAGTTCAGACAAACATTCCCACAGCTCATCTGCATGATGAGAGCGACAAGACACAGGCTATTTGGCTTTGTCTGTGTTTAGCCCACGGGGGGTCACTCGTTATTTCTACAAGCCCATGCAAAACCTTTCAAAAATTAGCCAACGCAAAACAAAAGAAGCCCTGATTGACAGAACGGCATCGCGAGACCTCCTGTGTCTGGGGCACACCGATAGAGAAGTCAGTAGGTGACAATTCCTTCTGTATAAGAGACCATCAAGCATCCCCATGATTCCTAGATACATCATATGTTTATTATGGTTAGAGAGACCCCAGTGGTGATTAAATACCACCAAAAGAAAGCTCCATCTGTCTGAATAAAAAAACTATAAAAATGTTGTTTGGGTACAGTGTCGCATGACCGCGCAATTGTCATTCAAAATGCGACAGCGCTGAAAGCTGAAAATTGGCCTGGGCAGGAAGGGGGTGAAAATTTCCAGTTGGCAAGTGGTTAAAGACAACAAAGCTTTTGTAAATCAAAAAGCAACCTGTGTAAATATTCTTTTATTGGTGGTGGTGGGCCTTGGGTCAAGGGAATGTGAAGGACTGAGGAGATAGGCCTGGAGCAGGAGAGTCACAATATGGTGGAGTGTCTCCCTTTTTTTTCAGATGTGTGTGTACCCCGATCCCAGGAGGAAGAAGAAAGGAGGACTCCTTGAGAGCTAGTGACGAAGCAGAGCGGTTTACACGTATATGCCCAGCTTCATCTTCTCGGTATGGCAGCAGTGGGCAGCCCTCTATGTAGCATTGATGTGAAAGCCTCATTCTTCTGCAGCATTCTCCTATAAGCCCAGGGGGTGTGTCCATGACGGCCTGGGTGCACAGGAAGTGGGTTGAATGATGATGGCCGTCATTCAGCCCAGAGGAGCTCCTACAGGAGACACCGACGGAAACAACTCGAGTACTGCACAGCTGAAATTAAATTTTTAAAACTGCTGGACAATTTATATTATTTTATGTTTTTTTTTTATGGCCGGCATACAGTTTTGTTTTAAATGAAAGGATTATGTTCTAACCTATGTGCCTGGAGAGGTAGGATGATGACCTGTTCTCTGGGGAACTTGAGTCTTCAGCTCTGTTCTTCTCAGAAGTGTGGAGAAGGGTACAATGACTCAGGAGCCTCTGATATCTCTGTTCTGTGAGATCATCAGCCTAATGGTTGCAATAAACATTCTCCTTATGACACCACCATCACATTGACCTGGCTTTAAAAGCTCGTCACTGACTCACTGTTGTTTGCTTGTTATCAATTCTCAGCAAGATTGTGTCTTAATCTTTCCCGTACATAGAAAAGAGGTGAGCGCTAATGCATAAAATCCAGTCATTTTTGTAACATGATGTCTTTAGAATGATGAGGCCCCATTCACACGGATGTTTTCTCAATCAATCTTTTGACCTGTGATTAGATGGATCAGAAACTGACTGCAATGTATCCCTATGGGCAGCTGGATGTAAACGGATGTGCAAACATTTGCATCCAGGTTTGTCAAACCCAATGCAATAAGTTTGGGTCTAGGTCTGCTTTTTTGAACCCGGATGGATGTAAACACGCAAGTGCTTACCAATAGTAAAGCAAAAGTGGGCATAATAATTTTTTTTTTTTTTACTTACATAGTTACATAGTAGGTGAGGTTAAAAAAAGACACAAATCCATCAAGTCCAACCTATGTGTGTGATTATATATTGTATATATATAATATGATTTATATATTGGATATATTGTATATCCCTGTATGATGCGGTCGTTCAGGTGCTTATCTAATTTTTGAAACTATCGATGCTCCCCGCTGAGACCACCGCCTGTGGAAGGGAATTCCACATCCTTGCCGCTCTTACAGTAAAGAACCCTCTACGTAGTTTAAGGTTAAACCTCTTTTCTTCTAATTTTAATGAGTGGCCACGTGTCTTGTTAAACTTACTTCCACAAAAAAGTTTTATCCCTGTAGCGCTGGTAGATCTATGATCTACCATCTGATAGGTAAATTTAGTGAATTGCTCATTAGGTGAAGTTAGATTTGCCTCTGTTCCAGCTTGGCTGACGTTGCGTGTGGTTCCACACTGAGCCAGTGGGTGTCGTTGTTACCGTTGGCTGGTGTTGGAAGGGCAACGTGTTGAAGCGTATGAGTGCTCCTCTGTCCCGGAGACAACTTGGTGGAGGTGGACCTCCGAGTTGCATTCTGGGAGAGGGTATTTATGGGACAGACGCCATGTTTTAGGGTTCGTTTTACAGCCACCTGCTGGCCCTCCTGGCCGACAGGTATGCGTTAGAGTGCTATCTCGCGGTGCTCCGTTCCGGAGGCCCGCATCGCTGTGGGTGGGCCCATAAGCCTGTCTGGGGCCTACCACAGCAGCCGGGGAATGGTCCTGAGCTGTCTATCCAGAGTGAAGAAGCTGGACAACTGAGAAGATCCCAGGGAAGGACCCGTCATGGAAGGATCACGCAGAGTGCTGGTCTGGAGAGGGGCCTGGTGACTCAGTTGGAGGACGTATCCTAAAGTAGTTCTACAGCATAGTACTGCCGGGTTGGCTTAGAGGTCCAAGTACTGTGTCTGACGTTCACCAATAAAACCAATACATCCTGTGGCAGAGGATTGTACGGGTTTATTTCAATCAAGTCTGTGGCAGAGACTTTTGTTCGTGCTACGTACTGGCTGCTAGGCAAGTGAGAGAGGCCTATCCAGGTGAGCAAAGAGTGTGTCCCACAAGGGGAGTGCATCTGATTACAATATTCAACTTTAAAGGACGTTCTCAAGAATCCTAAAGAAAGGTATTTGAGCTTCCCTGCAGTTTCCCTCCTGTCTCTTTCCTGCTACTTCCTTCGTTACTTGGTTCAATAAAGCATTGAAAACGTACTCAAGTGTTGGTGCTTTTATCGTTTGGAGGTAAACTCAACGGAACCCTAGACCCGGTGCCGGTGAAACAGAGGTGTCCAGAGTGAAGGTAAGAAGCCCACTTAAACCAGCAGCCCCACCGAGGGTTAGTGCTACATCCCTATTGTGGGGTCACCAGTACGGTATTTATGGACAACATACTCCAGGTGCGGCCGGACCAGAGTCTTGTAGAGTGGGAAAATTATCGCTTTCGCTCTGGAGTTGATCCCCTTTTTAATGCCAATATTCTGTTTGCTTTGTTAGCAGCAGCTTGGCATTGCATGCCATTGCTGAGCCTATCATCTACTAGGACCCCCAGGTCCATTTTCCATCCTAGATTCCCCCAGAGGTTCTCCCCCCAGTGTATAGATTGCATTCATATTTTTACCACCCAAATGCATTATTTTACATTTTTCTACATTAAACCTCATTTGCCATGTAGTCGCCCACCCCATTAATTTGTTCAGATCTTTTTGCAAGGTTTCCACATCCTGCGGAGAAGTTATTGCCCTGCTTAGCTTAGTATCGTCTGCAAATACAGAGATTGAACTGTTTATCCCATCCTCCAGGTCATTTATGAACAAAATAAACAGGATTGGTCCCAGCACAGAACCCTGGGGAACCCCACTACCCACCCCTGACCATTCCGAGTACTCCCCATTTATCACCACCCTCTGAACTCGCCCTTGTAGCCAGTTTTCAATCCATGTACTCACCCTATGGTCCATGCCAACGGACCTTATTTTGTACAGTAAACGTTTATGGGGAACTGGGTCTGTACTTATACAGGTCATTCAAACTTAACATGTTGTTAGAGTTAGGCTGGGTTCACATATATGCGAATTGGATGCGGTTTTAACAGCATCCAATTTGCATAACGTAATTGTGACCGGCTCTCAATGGAGTCGGTTCACACATGTCCGGGGCGGCCGTGGTGCGGTTCAGTTGCGAATTCAGGCAAAAATTTGCAACTGAATTGCACCCGAACCAGTGAACAGAAACGCTCCGGACTCTGGATGGCAAACCCCAGCCAGACATGTGTGAACCCAGCCTCACCCTTCCTAGCAGGTAAATCATGAATTCCAAGCAGAAGCAACATGCTGTCAATGAGTTCTTGATAAAGGAGGGGTACAGGCTGTCCAGCATCCACAGAAGGCTACAGAATGTTTTTGGAGATGCCACCATTGACAAGAGCAATGTGCACAGATGCATGAAGAAGTTTAAGAAGAAGGTTGACACCAGCATTGAAGACAAACTAAGAAGTGGAAAACCATCAATGTCAAACAGCCTGCACTCCTCCTCCATCACAAACTCAACGATTGCACCTTGCTTCTCCTTGGAATCCATTGTTGTAAAAGAAGAAGTCACTATAGAGGAAGAATTATGATGCGTACACACGAGCGGAATGTCCGACAAAAAAAGTCAGACGGAAGCTTTTCATCGTATATACCGATCGTGTGTAGGCCTCATTGGACTTCTTTTAAATCTGACGGACCTAGAAATGGAACATGTTCTAAATATTTCCAACGGACCCAATTCCTATCGGGAAAACCGGTCATCTGTATGCTGGTCGGACGGACCAAAAAAGACGCATGCTCTGAAACAAGTACAAGACGGAAGCTATTGGCTACTGAACTTCCTTTTTCTAGTCCCGTCGTAAGTGTTGTACGTCTCCGCGTTCTGGACGGTCGGACTTTGGGTTGACCGTGTGTAGGCAAGACCGCTTGAATGGAATTCCGTTGGAGAAACCTGTCGGAGTTTATTACAACGGCTAAACCGGTCGTGTGTACAGGGCATTACTCTACCAACGTGTGAAATTTGAACAACCTATTTAAGTTAAAAAAAAAAAAAAAAAATTATGCCCACTTTTGCATTACTTTCAGGCCTCATATATATGGACTCACATCAGTTTACATCTGGCAACTCAAGAGTTTACATGGCTCTATCTATCCTAAACCACAAGATGGAGTAAAAAACATAGCAGACACTTAAGTGACATCAGTTTCCATTCTGACCTGACTCCGCACTAGATCAGTCTATGGATCCCCTGCCGAGACAGAATGAAGACATCCAGGTGAAAGGGGTTTGATATTTCATCAAGGTGAGTGAACATACAAAATGAAGACAACTAAAGGTACATGTGGCTACCTTCAAAGATCTTCATGAAGGCTCTTGGAGTCCCCTAACAAAGCAAGGGTGCTCTATTCAACATAATCTTACCTTATGTGCTGTGTAGGCCCACCTCTCACATGCCTTATTATTGGTCTTAACGAGGAGCTCCAGACTCCCCCCAGAAAAATGAAAATTTAGCAGCTTCAAATACTGTAGCTGTTGACTTTTAATATAAGGAAACTTACCTGTCCAGGGATCCAGCAATGTCCTCACCTGAGCCGATTCTCCAATCAAATTTGGGTGCATCCGCCGGCATCTCAAGTAAGGGAAACAGGAATTGAAGCAGCTTGTTTCCTCCGGCACATGCGCAAGCCACGCTGAGACTGGTGAATGGTCCAGTAGTCTTCTGGGACCTGTGATGTGTCCCAGAAGATTGTGGGGAAAGAAGGGGGCCGAACCTCCACCTCAGATGGCTGCATGTCGGAGTAAGAGCAAGCACAGAGAGAACATGCAAGCTCTGTGCGGGAAGTGCTGTGGTTGGGATTCAGACCAATGATCCTAGTGCTGCAAGGTGGAAGTGCTAACCAACAAGGCTGGGTTCACGCATGCCTGGCTGCGGTTTGCAGTCCGGAGTCCAGTGCGTATCTGTTCACCAGTTCAGGTGCATTTTTTTTTGCCTGAATTCAAACCTGAACTAGACCCAAAAATGTACAGGATCCTTTACAAAACCGCACTGCGGCTGCCCCGGACACGTGTGAACCGGCTCCATTGAGAGATGATCACATTCACATGTTATGCTAATTGAATGCAGCTAAAAACGCATACAATTCGCATATATGTGAACCCAGTCTAAGTAAAAAATACATACATTTATCACTTTAACCACCTGTTGACCACCCTATAACAGTTTTCAATATTCACAGCAGAAGCTGATCTGCGGGTGCTGGGAACTAGATGTCCTCTGGGAAACCCACCGATCGTCGGTAAAGAACACAGAACGGAGATCTGCCTATGTAAATGAGGCAGATCGCCATTCTGACGGGGGGGGGGAAGGGATGGGTTCTGTGTTCCTGAAAAGCAGGGACTAGAATCCATTTCTTCCCCTAGTAAAAGCAGCACACAGTGAACACCAAAACACTGGCTAGGCACACACTTAACCCTTTGATCGGCCTAGATGTTTAACCCCTTCCCAGCCGGTGTCATTAGTACAGTGACAATGCATTTTTTTTAGCACCGATCACTGTATTAGTGTCACTGGTTCCCAAAAAGTGTCAAAAGTGTCAGTGTCCGATTGTCTCTGTTCACTACCATTACTAGTAAATAAATAAATAAAAATTCCAGTATATCTCCCATAGTTTGTAGCGCCATAACGTTTCTGTAAACCAGTCACTATGCGCTTATTTTTTTTTTACCAAAAACATGTAGCAGAATATATAGTATAGAGAATACATGGTTCAAAGTTATGATTTTTTTAAAAAAAATTTTATGGCATATGCTTTATAACAGAAAGTAAAAAGTGTTTTTTTTTTTCTTTAAATTGTCAATCTTTTTTGTTAATAGCGCAAAAAAAAAACCTAAAAACCGCAGAGGTGATCAAATACCACCAAAAGAAAGCTCTATTTGTGGGGGAAAAAAATGACATAAATTTTATTTGGTGACAGCGTAATTGTCAGTTAAAGTAACGCGGTGCCGTATTGCAAAGAGCGGCCTGGTCATGAAGAAGGGTAAACCTTCCGGAGGTCAAGTGGTTAATTGTTAAATGAAGAATGAGAAGTTGTGGACTCTTCCCAGACTGGCCCTCTCATCTCCTCCATACAGCTCAGTAAGCAGCATCCTCGTCAGTAACATGCGGGTCCCTCTCCATAGGCAGAGCTTGGCTGTGACCTTCCTGTAGGTCAGGACAACAATGGCAGGACGTGAGCCTGAGGGAACAAGCTGGACAGTCAGCGCTCTCGCTTACCATTACCATTCTATATGAATACTTCCCGCTGCTTACCCTTCTACTGATAATGCAGACACACGTCGCCAACAACCCCCATCCCTACCCAGCCGCCAGAAACTGATTGTCCACCGACAGAGTCATCATCAGCATCTAAAGCAGCGTCCCTCTTATGTCAGGCAGAGGTGATGTGTCCAAAGAGAGAAGCACACCATGAAGCATTTATATGAGAAAAATAAAATAATGGTATGTGCACATGGGGAGGGGGGGCTCAATCAGTTTTTATTCCTTATAACCTTTTTTTCATTCAAAGACAGCAAGATATGGGCACAGTGGCTTGGTGGTCAGTATTTCTGCCTAGCAGCACTAGAGTCCTGTGTTCATCCCAACCATCACCTCTTGGTACTCTGGCTTTCTCCCACACTTCAAAGACTTGGTAGTAGGTTAATTGGCTCCTGTCCAAGGCTGAAGGGGGGATTATGGTGTGGGGGGATGTTTTTCAGGGGTTGGGTTTGGCCCCTTAGTTCCAGTGAAGGGAACTCTTAAGGTGTCAGCATACCAGACATTTTGGACAATTTCATGCTCCCAACTTTGTGGAAACAGTTTGGGGATGGCCCCTTCCTGTTCCAACATGACTGCACACCAGTGCACAAAGCAAGGTCCATAAAGACATGGATGAGCGAGTTTGGGGTGGAGGAACTTGCCTGTCCTGACCTCAACCCGACAGAACGCCTTTGGGATGAAATAAAAGCGAAGACTGCGAGCCAGGCCTTCTCATCCAACATCAGGGCCTGACCTTACAAATGCGCTTCTGGAAGGATGCTCAAACATTCCCATAGACACACTCCTAAACCTTGTGGACAGCCTTCCCAGATATGGACCTGGATAGACACTATACTAGTAATGGCAATGATCAGTGACTTATAGTGTGGCGGACAATCAGCGACTGGTGCTAACTGACACTGGCTGGGGGGGACACTAACTGACACTATCTGATGTCGCTAGCGAGACTAATACAGTGATCAATGATAATACTGTACACTGACACTATACTAATGTAAGGGGTGAGCAGGAGGCCAATCAGAGGGTTAACTATGTGCTAAACAAGGGTATGTGTGCTGATTTTACTCACTTACAGATTGGCCGGCCTCTCTTCCTGATTTCAGCTCTGAACAATAAGTGAAATCAGGGAGAAAACAATAACCGAATCTGGGTTGTGTTTACTAACACACACACAGATCTATGCTATGATTGGTCACAGCAATCAGCAGGTTCACAGCCAAAATCATTGGCTGCGAGCCTGCTGACAAACTCGTGTTTTATCCACCTGCAGCACGGGAGGCAGGGGGGCATGCGCGCACCTTTAAACCCGGAAGTTCCCTCCAAGTGGTTAACCTCTTGCACCCGGCTGAACGCACATATGCAGCCTCTCAGCGAGTGGGCCTAAACGCTGAGCGGCCACATAAATGAGGCCTTGTGTAAACATTAAACTGTGCTGAGAGCGCACGCCCTGCGCGCTCTCGGAACAGTCAACGGCAGGCACCAGAAAGCTCCCAATGCATACTTGCGATCGGCAGCTTTCCAATCATGTGACTGCTGTGAGAACCAATGACAGCGGTCACATGACCCGAATGCCCACCTCCGCCTCCCGGGATTTAGACTTAAAGGGCCAGGAGGCGTTGGCGGGAAAGGGTTAGAGTAACTGATATTTTATTTGCATTAAAATGTTCTTTTGAGCTCTTGAAACATACGAATGAAGCATCTGCTATGTTGATAATAGTTTGATTAAATGGAACAGAGTTTTATCTCACCATTGTTTCCTGCTGGCAGTTAGATATACAGTACATTACATATAGTTACATAGTTAGGTTGAAAAAATACACAAGTCCAGCTAGTTCAACCTATAAATGATAAATAAATAAAAAATAATAACATACAATCCCATATACCCAATCCTATACCCACAGTTTATCCAGAAGAAGGCGAAAAACCCCAACAAAGCATGATCCAAATTTGCTACAGCAGGGGAAGAAAATCCTTCCTGATCCCCCGAGAGGCAATCAGATTTTCCCTGGATCAACTCTACCTATAAATGTCAGTACCCAGTTATATTATGTACATTTAGGAAAGAAACCACTGAGCAATCTACTGAGCTTGCCAGAACCACCTCTGGAGGGAGTCTATTCCACATTTTCACAGCTCTTACTGTGAAGAAACCTTTCTGTATTTGGAGATGAAATCTTTTTTCCTCTAGATGTAAAGAGTGCCCCCGTGTCCTCTGTGATGACCTTAAAGTAAATAACTCAACATCAAGTTCACTATAGGCACTCCTTATGTATTTGTACATGTTGATCATATCCCCCTTTAATCTCCTCTTCTCAAGAGAGAGAATAAATTCAGTTCCTCTAATCTTTCCTCATAGCTGAGCTCCTCCATGCCTCTTATCAGTTTGGTTGCCCTTCTCTGCACTTTCTCCAGTTCCCCGATATCCTTTTTGAGAACTGGTGCCCAAAACTGAACTACATATTCCAGATGAGGTCTTACTAATGATTTGTACAGGGGAAAAATGATCTCTCTCTCTCTCTCTCTCTCTGGAGTCCATACCTCTCTTAATACAAGAAAGGACTTTGCTCACTTTGGAAACCGCAGCTTGGCATTGCATGTTATTATTGAGCTTATGAGCTACCAAAACCCCCAGATCCTTCTCCACCATTGATTCCCCCAGTTGTACTCCCCCTAGTATGTATGATGCATGAATATTCTTAGCCCCCAAGTGCATAACTTTACATTTCTCAACATTAAACCTCATGTGCCACTTAGTCGCCCAATTAGACAGAGCATTGAGGTCGGTTTGAAAATTGGAGACATCCTGTAAGGACGTTATTTCACGTAGTTTGGTGTCATCTGCAAAGACAGAAATGTTACTTTTAATCCCAGACCCGATATCATTTATAAAGATATTAAAGAGTAAGGGTCCCAACACTGAACCTTGGGGTACACCACTGATAACCTTAGACCATTCAGAGTAAGAATCATTAACCATTACTCTCTGAATTCTGTCTTTTAGCCAGTTTTCTATCCATTTACAAACTGATATTTCCAAGCCTGTAGACTTACGAGTTACAAGTAAGCATATTGTGTGAAACGCGTCAAGGTTCATTCTTTGATGTCTTTTTATCTGTGCACGCCGGTACATCTTCAAAATAAATCTTACGGTCAAGCAAGACAAACAAGAGAATGAAGGGGTTTCATTTTACTGGAATTTTGCTAACTGAAGGTATCCAAATCTAATCCCTACATTGCGGAGTTTGGGAGAGAAGAATGCCTGGATAAATCTGAAGTCCAAAAAAACTGCCACCGAGACTGAGCAACTTCACAAATAAAAAAATTCCACCATTGTGAGGATTTTTTGAAATTTAAACACAATATCCAAAAATCCACAGATAAATATCGACTGGATACAATTATAGTATCACATTGGGCAACACCAAAGTGTAAATACTATTGATGGGCCCAAATCTCGGTCCAGGTTTCTAAAACCTCGTCTTTTGAATTTAATAATTACATTTAAAACGTCAAAGAACTGTCAAATGGGCTGAACATTGTACTTTGAGTATTAAATATAGAAATTCCAACATAATTATATCTTAAAGCGATTCTCAGAACACAATTTTCAAAGTATCTGTAAAAGGTTTCCATCTGGGTCCAAGTTTGATATCATGATGGGCAACGACAGACTGTGAAAAGCATTAATGAGTCTGTATTGGTAACGGCCTACATTTTTTGACTCTAGCTGTTTCTCAAATATGGCATGAATTGTCCCTTTATGATATCAAGGTTATCAGTTCGTCTTAATTTTTTTTGGAATAAAAAATGGTGTAAATTTCCTTTCTTTGCTAACACACCTGACTGTGAACTGCTGTATCTCCTCAGTAAGTAAGTGAAGTTTGAGGGTTTGTGGGTGTGCTCTACTGAGGGGGTGGGCTGGGAGGGGGAGTCTGTACTCAGCAGGCAAGCTAGGGAGGGGGGTTTAGGGCTGTGGGGGGAAATCTGCACTGGGGGCGGAATAATGCTGTTGTAAAGATCTGTACTATGGGGAATATTGGCTTAGAGGGATGTGAGGAGAGAGGAATTTTTGGTTGTATTTTGTACACTACCCTGTGCATTATGCACTCCTGACCCCTGCACTATCTACATTATGCACTCCTGACCCCTGCACTCTGTGTGTTATGTACTCCTGACCCCTGCGCTCTGTGTGTTATGTACTCCTGACCCCTGCGCTCTGTGTGTTATGTGTGTTCTGTACTCCTGACCCCCTGCGCTCTGTGTGTTATGTACTCCTGACCCCTGCACTCTGTGTGTTATGTACTCCTGACACCTGCGCTCTGTGTGTTATGTACTCCTGACCCCTGCGCTCTGTGTGTTATGTGTGTTCTGTACTCCTGACCCCCTGCACTCCGTGTGTTATGTACTCCTGATCAATGCTTACTCCTGCACTCTCTTCATTATGCACACCAGAATCCTGCACTCTGTGTATTATCCACTTGTGACCCCTGCACTCTATTTGATTTTCAGTTCTATTCCCTGTACTCTGTGCATTATGCACTCTTGAACCCTGCACCCTGTGCATTATATGTTCCTGACCCCTGCACACTCTATATTTTGCACACCTGACCCCTGCACTCTGTGCATTATGCACCCCTGACCCCTGCACTCGCTATATTTCCCACACATAACCCCTGCACTCTGTGCATTATGCACCCCTGACCCCTGCACTCGCTATATTTCCCACACATAACCCCTGCACTCTGTGCATTATGCACCCCTGGCCCTTGCACTCTCTATATTTTGCACACCTGACCCCTATACTCTGTGTATTATTTATGCACTCTTGACCCCTGCACTCTGTGCATTATGCATCCCTGACTCCTGCACTCTCTATATTTAGAAATATTTTTCTAATAAAAAATATGTGTTTTTAAAAAAAACTTGTATGTGTGTTTTTTCTAAGGTTTGGCACCATTAAAGTCCCACCTTTTTATATTTTTTGAGATTTCACCTTTTCAACACAGAGGAACCCTTGAAATATCATTCTGGCCTCAGGGAACCCCTGCTAAGAAATTCGTGTAACTCATGATACATTAGTGTGATAGTCAGTGGGAAGAATGCTCCTCTGAGGCAGGCCATACACGGAGGGAATTTCTTCTCTGCAACCACAGACAGTGTAGACGTGGGAATGCCTCCTGCCGGGCCATTGTCCTATCCCGGCGGGGAAGGGCGGTGGATGTCATCCCCACCGGGAGAAGACAGTGATTATCACTAGTGGCTATCGCAAGCTAATCCAACAGGCTGGTTGTACCCAAGTTGATTGATCGATCAACTTGGTACATTCAGCCTGCCCATTAAAGGTTCAAACCTCAGCCGGTTCCTGCTGAACCGCCTGAGATTCGAACCGTGTATGGCTGGCTTTATACTTGTGGTCACTGGGATGGATTACCCCTAACAGATAGCTAAAAAGATAATTGGAGTCAGTGGGAACTTATTTTGAAAAGCAGAGATTGATCATTGCTCAAGGAACCCCTAGGAAAATCTAGAGGAATCCTAGGGCGCCATGGAACCCTGGTTGAGTGTACTTTATTAGATTAAGAATCTGTATAGCCCTTCAGAGGAGGAGCATCTATGTGCCGGGCTAAAATCTTCACCAACGTAAAAGAACAGCCAACCTTTCTTCATTATAGCACAGTGCTTTGTAATAAATGACAGGTGCCCTTTAAAATTTGCTTCTCTCCAGAACAGTGTTGGACCATTGGCTAAAATAAAACACTATGACATTTCGTAACGTACACAGGATTGAGACAGAAACTCATTTCCGAAGTGTTTATAGGGACCCGGCGACACTCCGACATAACTGTTCGGTAGCTGAGCTACGACCTCAATACGCAGCCCCCAATCAATCTTTTTCAAATTAAATACCGGAGCTCCAGAGGACAATGGAGCCAGAGCTAAAACAAATGCATCGAACCGTGAGAATATCAACAGCAGACCAGAAGCAACTGACTGGAACCACCAGGCGGAGGGGGGAAATGTAGAAAACCCCAGCAACTATCTGTGATGTCATATATTTGTCTGAATGTTCCAAAACCAGAAGAAAAAAGGTGTTGAATTATAGAGAATACTAATTCATGGGACAATTTGAGTCACAAAGTTAAAGACACAACTAAAACGTGTGGAGCAAATATGCCTTCTGCATCAAAAAATAAATATATATCTATAGGGTGTCCCAAAAGTCTCCATATATTGGAAAAAATTTAAGTGGTGTTCCAGCCAAAATATGACTTTTAAGATAAAAATACCCCTGGAATACTCATGCCTTATGCAATGTAACAAAGGTATGCTGTAAACTATGCTCAGTTTTCTTTTTGAGCAGCATCGTTTTCTTACTTTGTGAAGTTCCTGCACAGCCACGCCATCTCCAGTGTGGGCATCTGAAGCCGCAGTGTCCTTCTTCCTGGATTCCGTGCATGCTGGCTACCCAGCATGCACCTGCCGATCTCGCGCATGCGCAGTGTGGTGCAAGCGAGTACAGCTTGACATGGCACTGCTCCCGTAACATTTAACTTTCGCGTCTATGGGATATCTTGGTTAGCTTGACATGGCACGGATCCAGTAACATTTACCTTTGGCGTCTATGGGATATCTTGGTTAGTTTGACATGCAATGGATCATGTAACATTTAACATTGGCGTCTATGGGATATCTTGGTTAGCTTGACATGGCACGGATCCAGTAACATTTAACATTGGCGTCTATGGGATATCTTGGTTAGCTTGACATGGCACGGATCCAGTAACATTTACCTTTGGCGTCTATGGGATATCTTGGTTAGTTTGACATGGTATGGATCATGTAACATTTAACATTGGCGTCTATGGGATATCTTGGTTAGCTTGACATGGCACGGATCCAGTAACATTTAACATTGGCGTCTATGAGATATCTTGGTTAGCTTGACATGGCACGGATCCAGTAACATTTACCATTGGCGTCTATGGGATATCTTGGTTAGCTTGACATGGCACGGATCCAGTAACATTTGCCTTTGGCGTCTATGGGATATCTTGGTTAGTTTGGCATGGTACAGATCATGTAACATTTAACATTGGCATCTATGGGATATCTTGGTTAGCTTTATATGGCACAGATCCAGTAACATTTAACATTGGCGTCTATGGGATATCTTGGCTAGCTTGACATGGCACGGATCCAGTAACATTTAACGTTGGCGTCTATGGGATATCTTGGTTAGCTTGACATGGCATGGATCCAGTAACATTTACCATTGGCGTCTATGGGATATCTTGGTTAACTTGACAGGGCACGGATCCAGTAACATTTAACATTGGCCTCTATGGGATATCTTGGTTAGCTTGACATGGCACGGATCCAATAACATTTAACATTGGCCGCTATGGGGTATCTTGGTTAGCTTGACATGACACTGCTCCCGAACCATAAGTGACAGGGACAGGAAACTTGGGGAGCACCGAGAGGGGACCCAGGACTATGAGGATACCATTGAGCAGAACGGTGAAGGTGATTTTCCGGTGTCAGGCAGGAATATGATGCAGGCTCTGTCATAGGAGGAGTTCTAGCGGATGCAGGTAAGGGGACCCCCTGGGGGGAGGGCGCAGCTACAGGGTGGTCTAATTCCTAGCAGTGTAGCTGAAATCATTTTGTGCCTGCAGACTGAGGTTGGAGAATGTAAGCAACATCTTCTGTCTGTCATCCCCTTCCTGATATTGCAACAAGTGTCAGAAAAAAGGTTTAGTCTTTAAGTGGAACTTCCCTCATTTACAGACCGAAGTTCATTCCTTTGATCTAAAGAACAAAACGTTACAATGTTTATAGTTAGCTCACCGGAATGTTCTGAAACTTGTCAGACTGCCTGTGTTGTTTTTGCTTTTTTTTTGTTTTTTTTACAGCTGTCGGCTTGGGGAAATGCTTTGTTAAGATCGCGAGGGGGGGTAAAATCGCAATCTCGATTAATCGTGCAGCTCTAACAGAGACCCAGTGATGATGTCACAGTGGCTAAAATGAGGCATGTAATAACAAAAGCAAAGGTTTTATTTTGGGGGGGGCACCAGAGAAGGCTCAACTTTACCACAATGGTAATCGAGCAGCAACATGCATCCACGTCTATGGATAGTGTGACCTATGAAAGCCAAGTTTTGCTTCCAACTCACTTTGGCCTGCAAAATCCTGGAAATCACATGACATCCTTATAATTCAGCCTCCTATTAGGCCGTCTAGTCTTTTTTTTTTTCTTTGCAGTTAGCACATTTCAGCCATGTACTGCTGATGAATCATATTTTTAATGGCTGGATCTCACAATCCTCTGCCCGGGGTGCTGATGCACGAAAAATATACAAATGAAGACAATTTCGCTGCACAGCAGAAATGCAGCAAAAGAGGTAAATATGATAAATAAAAAGAATTTTAAATGGGAGAAAAACACGGTCCGCAAGGTTGACGTCTAGAATGAGCCTCCATTGCAAGAATTCAGGATACATTTGAATTTCCAAGCCGCAGTTCGCTAACATAATTACAATTCAATAATAAAAGATAATAATAATGGACCACCTCTGTGTCATTGATTATTGCTTTTTAAGGTGCTCCTCTTGTTTTAAATGGTGCATGTTCCCTCATTATAGATGCAGCTGTTGGTGGCCTCTCCCCCAAAAAACCACTGGCTCCTCGAACCCCCCTCAATCCTGCCATTTGCAGGACCAGGCTGGACATTTGTGCCCCCTAGTGGGCGCTCTGGGATGCACACGTGCAGTGCGCTCCCCCATCCTCCTCCAGGCCGTTCACACTTTGCACGTGTGCAGTGCGCCTTCCCATCCTTCTCTAGCTGAGCTCAGTTTTTAACGTTTTATGTCCCCAGAGTTCGGCTTTCATAGTTTGCATGCTTGTCATATATTATACTTCCAGTATTGTATCATCTTTATGGATTTGTAGTTTCTGCCCGTATCTCAAGCTGAATGAGTCTGCCTCCTTTAGGCCTCATTGACAACAAGGGTGTACATATCTGTAGAGCCCATGTCAGGGGCCGGCACAAGGTGGTCTGTACATCCATGGGCAGACAGTCCCATTCGAGTCTATTGGGACGTAGCGGCTGCACAGACACATTTGGTGGTCTCCATCTGACAGTTGTGTGGGGACATGGGCCACAATGCATACACATATATATATATATATATACACAGTATACAGATTTTTTAAACCAATGATCACCAAACTGCAGCCCAGCGGCCGGATGTGGCTGTTCGCTTGCCCTTGGGGCACTATTCCTCCTGCTGATACCAGCGATGGGGCACTATTCTTCCCGCTGATACCAATGATGGGGCACTATTCTTCCCGCTTATACCAACGATGGGGCACTATTCTATTCCTCTTAATGGTATCAATGATGGGGCACTATTCTTCCCGCTTATACCAACGATGGGGCACTATTCTATTCCTCTTAATGGTATCAATGATGGAGCACTATTCCTCTTAATGGTACCAATGATGGGGCACTATTCCTCTCAATGATACCAACAATGGGGCATTATTCCTCCCACTGATACCTACAATGATGGGGCACTATTCCTCTCAATGGTACCAGCAATGGGGTATTATTCCTCCCAATCATACCAACTATGGGACACTATTGCTCCCAATGATACCAACAATGGGGCACTATTCCCCCCGATAAAACGTACAACGGGGCACTATTCCTCCCAATGATACTTATGATGGGGCACTATTCCTCCCAAAGATATTATTGATGGGGCACTATTCCTCTCAGTGATACCAATGATTGGGGTACTATTCCTTCCATTAAAAAAACAACTATGGGGTACTATTGCTCCCAATGATACTCACGACGGGGGCACTATTCTTCCCACTGATATATTCCTCTCAGTGATACCAATGATGGGGCACTATTACTCCCAGTAATACCAATAATGGGGCTCTATTCTTCCCACTGATACCAATGATGGGGCGATATTCCTCCCTCTGTTACCAGTGATGGGGGGACTATTCCTCCCACTAATACCAATGATGGGGCACTATTCCTCCCACTGATACCACTAATGGGGCACTATTCTTCCCACTGATGCCAATGATGGGGCACTATTCCTCCCACTGATACCAATGATGAGGGCACTATTCCTCCCACTGATACCAATAATGGGGCGCTATTCCTTCTACTGATACCAATGATGGGGGCACTATTCATTCCCTAATACCCAATGTGGCGATGATTATTCCCACTGACACCAGGAAAGTTTTCACTCCCACTGGCTACAGTCCATCCCCCCTAAAGTCTGAAGGACAATAAACTGGCCCTTTGTTTAAAAAGTTTGGAGACACCCTGTTTTAAACCATCATATTTAAAACAGATCACTTTCTCTTGTGTATCTAATAAAAAAAAGATGTGAACAAGATTTTACATTCCTTTTAAATAACTTAGCTGCTTCTTCCATTAATTTATTTTCTCTCTCTCTCTCTCTCTCTCTCTCTCTCTCTCTCTCTCTTTCTATATATATATATATATATATATATATATATATATATATATATATATATATTTTGTTTTTGTTTTTTATGGTCACATTTTCACATTAGCACTGTCACACCAGAAATAATTATCATCTCTATTCTAGCTCCATGTCATAATGATTTTCGCAACTCTTTTACAGCCCGTCGTAGCACAGCTGGTTGCAGTTATGCAGTTACTGCCGTGATATCGGACACCGCCGTCATAGAACTGCCAAAATCCAATCCTCTTCACTTTCTTAGATTTAAAGGAAAACGGCAGTTTTCTCTCGGGCCCCTAATCCCCCCTTCTAATCTCAGATAATAAAATTGATCCCCGTCAAAAACCCAATAAACTTTATTCTTTAAAAAAAAAAGAAAAAAAAAGTGATTTCCTTTTCCAGCTCCACATCCTGCAAAGTGGGATCTGTTTCTAGGCACGATTCCGAAATTTCCTCTTGTATGTCTGATGTCAGATCTTAAAGATTTCACAGGGAATACAGGGTCAGCATCAAATGCAACCTCTACAATGCTTAATAATACAGGGATGGATAGGCATGCATTTTTTTTATTTATTTAAGTTGCTTTATCAGCCCCCCTAACAAGGCCCCCTTCCATCCTCAGGCCCCATAGCAGCCACGCCGTGGGCTGCTATGGCTATTGTCACGCCAATCCTCCGAAATCTGTTATCATCTACTCTACTATAGACATGTATTACTGTCCATCCAGTTCTGAAATTTACACAGCTGCGTCCACACAGCACAGTCTTGTCTGGCAATGACAAAAAAAAAGACATAGGCCTTTATCTGCTGCAGTTATAGGCAGATTCTGGGTAAAATCTAAATTTTTTCCCACCCCCCCTTCCTGACTCCCACCTCTAGCCCATCCTTCCAGGTGTTTATTTTCCTCACCTTGGTGAAGACATGTGCGGTTCGTTTCGTTCCGAATTAAAATTCGGACAAATTCTCGTTGTTCGGAAAATTTGGATGTATCAGAATTTCCCAATTACAATTGTACCGAATTCTAAAATGAATACGGAATAACGAAGAAAAATTCGGACGAAATTCAAATTCGAATCGTTTTCAAAATACTTTTTGAATTCTAATAGTTTTCCGAATTCAAATAGTTTTCCAATTTCCAATTTCCAAAGAGAATAAAATAGAACAGAAAATTAAGGAATAGAATAAAAAAAAAAATAATAGACTAGAAAAGAATATAACAGAAAAAAAAAAGAATAGAATATAATAGAGTAAAACAGAACAAAATAGAATAGAAAATAAAAGAACAGTATAGAATATAATAGAAACAAATAGAATAGAATAACATAGAAAGAATATAACCATCTTCTGAAATTCAAATTTCAAATAGAATAAATTTTAATTTAAATAGGTGTTTGGGAGCCTGGTCCCCAGCCCCACCCTCCCAAACCCCTATTCCATTAAGACTTGGATGATGGTACAACCGCTGTTCTAAATTTTACACTCATTGTTATTGTCTTTAGAAGCCACCCATTTCCTTCACATTTTAATTTGAATACATAAGACAAGAATAGAAAAGAATAGAACAGAAAAAAGAACAGAATAGACTATAATAGAATGGAAAAGCATAGAATTAAAAAAAACAATAGAATAGATTAGAATAGAAAGAATATGACCATTTCCCAAAATTCAAATAGAATCAATTTGAATTTGAATACAATAGAGTAGAATAGGAAGATGTTTTTTTCTATACTATTGTGTTATTTTCTATTCTATTCTACTTTATTCTTTTTTATTCTATTCAAATTCAGATTGATTCTATTTGACTTTTGGAAAATGGTTATATTCTTTCTATTCTAATCTATTCTATTGTTTTTTTTTAATTCTATTCTTTCCTATTCTATTGGAATTTCAGAAGATGGTTATAATTTTATTCTATTCTTTTTTTCTATTCTATTCCGTTCTATTCTATTCTATTCCATTCTATTATGTTCTTTTATTTTCTATCCTATTTTGCTCTGTTTTACTCTATTATATTTTCTTTTATATCTTTTATTTTCTGTTACATTATTTTCTATTCTATTCTATCCTATTTTGCTCTGTTTTACTCTATTACATTTTCTTTTATATCTTTTATTTTCTGTTATATTATTTTCTATCCTATTTTGTTCTGTTTTACTCTATTATATTTTCTTTTATATCTTTTATTTTCTGTTATATTATTTTCTATTTTATTCTATCCTATTTTGTTCTGTTTTACTCTATTATATTTTCTTTTATATCTTTTATTTTCTGTTATATTATTTTATATTTTATTCTATCGTATTTTTGTTCTGTTTTACTCCATTATATTTTGTTTTATATCTTGTATTTTCTGTTATAATATTTTCTTTTCTATTCTATCCTATTTTGCTCTGTTTTACTCTATTATATTTTCTTTTATATTCTTTTCTGTTATATTATTTTATATTCTATTCTATCCCATTTTGTTCTGTTTTACTCTGTTATATTTTCTTTTATATCTTTTATTTTCTGTTATATTATTTTCTATTCTATTCTATCCTATTTTGTTCTGTTTTTACTCTATTATATTTTCTTTTATATCTTTTATTTTCTGTTATATTATTTTCTATTCTATTACATTTGTTCTGTTCTGTTCCTTTATTTTCTATTCTATTTTATTCTCTTTGGAAATTGGAAAAGGATTCGAATTCGAAATCTTTTCGAATGCCAAAACTTTTCTAATAGATCCGAAAACGAATAAGCGAAACGAAATCCGAAAACAAACAAAACAAATTTATCTAAACAAATTTATGTAAATAAGGAATCAAAACAAAAACAAAACATATTTTTTCGTTCTGCCCATGTCTAGTTATACTCATCTGAGTCTGCCAAAAACAAAATAAAATAATGTGACCACACAAAGGTTACCTCTTCATTCTTTATTGGAAAAGTAACCCAGCATAACAGGTTACGGCCTCGCCACAACATCCACCTCCCCCCTCCCCAAAAACCATAAATCCCCCATGAATCCCACACTAATACCACCCCCCCCCGCAAATGAAGTAACCCACTATCCCACCCCCACCAACCCCCATCGACCCCCTAGACTAATGATATGGGGCTCCAGAAGATCTCCCCTGCGGAGCTGGGACAGCGCGACTAAAACGAACTGCCCCCCCACTAGATGTTACCACTGATGTATGCACCCGCAACAAAAGGTTCAGATCAAAAACCAGGAAAAAGTACACTTTTTTTTAATTAAAAAATAAGACAACAGTAAAGTTAGCCGAATTTTTTTTTTTATATATTGTGAAAGATAATGTTATGCCGAGTAAATTGATACCCGAAATGTCACGCTTCAAAATTGTGCCCGCTCGTGGAATGGCGACAAACTTTTACCCTTAAAAAATCTCCATAGGCAAAGTTTTAAAAATTCTACAGTTGCATCTTTTGAGTTACAGAGGAGGTCCAGGGCTAGAATTATTGCTCTCGCTCTACCGATCTCGGCGATACCTCACATGTGTGGTTTAAACACTTTACATATGCGGGCGCTACTCACGTATGTGTTCGCTTCTGCACGCGAGCTCGGCGGGACGGGGCACGTTTAAAAAAAAAAAAAATTTTTTCTTATTTATTTTACCTTTTATTTTTTATTTTACACTGTTTTAAAAAAAAATAAATAAAATGGTGTCACTTTTATTCCTATTACAAGCAATGTAACAATCCCTTGTAATAGAAAAAAAGCATGACAGGTCCTCTTAAATATGAGATCTGGAATCAAAAAGACCTCAGATCTCATATTTACACTAAAATGCAAAAAAAAAAAAAAATAAATAAATAAATAAAAAGTTTTTTTTTTAAATGGCCCTTTAAGAGCTATGGGCAGAAGTGACATTTTGATGTCGCTTCTGCCCTCATGGAGACGGTTGGTGGCCATCTTCCCCTCACTTGTCTCCATGCCCAGCAAGGGTGAAGATCCGATCGCCTCCGCCGCTGCCGACGACTCCAGTAAATGGCAGAGGGCACCGGAGCGCGGCGGGAGGGGGGGGCCTCTCCCGCCGCCGATGAAAGCGTTCTCGCGGCGAATCCGCCGCAGAGACCACTCTTATCGGAAAGCAGACCGCCAGCCGAAGAAGAGGATACCGGGGTTATGGCAGCTAGCTGCTGCCATAACAACAATATTCCTCTTCAAATTTAGGACGTATATCGGCGTGCGACGGTCCGTAAGTGGTTATCAGCGCATAAACTGATCAGCTTAAAGTGCTGCTTCTCCCTCCCTGAGTCTGAGCTCTGCTGTACAGGGATTACAAAAGGCTGATACCAGGTCAAATTCAGGTACCTACATTGCTTTGCAGTGGCTATAGAAGTACACTATATTGTGCATTTTAGATCTTCCTTCAGCTTTAAAAACGATAATCTTTCTGACATAGAAGGACCTCCACATGAATATACACTCACCGGCCACTTTATTAGGTATACCTGTTCAATTGCTTGGTAACACAAATTGCTAATCAGCCAATCACATGGCAGCAACTCAATGCATTTAGGCATCTAGGCGTGGTGAAGATGAATTACTGAAGTTCAAACCGAGCATCAGAATGAGGAAGAAAGGGGATTTAAGTGACTTTGAACATGGCATGGTTGTTGGTGCCAGACGGGCTGGTCTGAGTATTTGAAAAACTGCTGATCTACTGGGATTTTCACACACAACCATCTCTCGGGTTTACAGAGAATGGTCCAAAAAAGAGAAAATATCCAGTGAGCGGCAGTTGTGAGGAGGAAAATGCCTTGTTGATGTCAGAGGAAAATGGGCAGACTGGCTTGAGATGATAGAAAGACAACAGTAACTCAAATAACCACTCATTACAACCAAGGTATGCAGAATACCATCTCTGAATGCACATAACATTGAACCTTGAAGCAGATGGGCTACAGCAGCAGAAGACCACACCGGGTACGACTCCTGTCAGCTAAGAACAGGAAACCAAGGCTACAATTTGCACAGGATCACCAAAATTGGACAATAGAAGATTGGAAAAATGTTGCCTGGTCTGATGAGTCTCGATTTCAGCTGCGACATTCAGATGGTTGGGTCAGAATTTGGGGTAAACAACATGAAAGCATGGATCCATCCTGCCTTGTATCAACTGGTGGTGGTGTAATGGTGTGGGGGGGATATTTTCTTGGCACACTTTGGGCCCCTTGGTACCAATTGAGCATCGTTTAAACACCACGGCCTACCTGAGTATTGTTGCTGACCATGTCCATCCCTTTATGACTACAGTGTCCCCATCTTCTGATGGCTCCTTCCAGCAGGATAATGCACCATGTCACAAAGCTCCAATCATCTCACCACTGGACAATGAGGTCCCTGTACTCCAATGGCCTCCACACTCACCAGATCTCAATCCAATAGAGCAGCTTTGGGATGTAGTGGAATGGGAGGCCCGTTTCATGGATGAGCATCGAGCATCAATTGAGCATCGTTTAAACACCACGGCCTACCTGAGTATTGTTGCTGACCATGTCCACCCCTTTATGACTACAGTGTACTCATCATCTCCACACTCACCAGATCTCCACACTCACCAGATCTCAATCCAATAGAGCACCTTTGGGATGTGGTGGAACGGGAGATACGCATCATGGATGTGCAGCCGACAAATCTGCAGCAACTGTGTGATGCCATCATGTCACTATGGACCAAAATCTCTGAGGAATGTTTCCAACACGTTGTTGAATCTATGCCACGATGAATGAAGGCAGTTCTGAAAGCAAAAGGGGGTCCAACCCGGTACTAGCAAGGTGCACCTAATAAAGTGGCCCGGTGAGTGTATATATTTTTTTTTTCAGTGGGTTACAATGACCATTTTTGATGTCATATTATTCCATAAAGCCGGTCCTCTTTTCCACTGCTGAGCAACTGTGAACATGTTGGCTGCAGATGTGACTACGGATCAATGTAACACTTTAGGCATTAAACTGAGTGGGTTCAAGAGAACCCAGAGGGGGTGATGGACTGTCAGCAGGTAGTGATCATGACCACTTCCCCCCCCAGAGCATTGCACTATGTCTTTTGTATATGGCAGGCAGCAGTGTAATCCAACACGACATCTCTATGGTAATTTCATGTTCTACAAAGCATTATATTCTGGAAGCAGAAATATCATTAAATTTGAATATTCCTCCTAAGGCACAGTTGTCTAAGATGCTGTGTGGCTCAAAAAACAAATATAGAAACAGTAAAACGCTGCCTGGAATAAAACATTGGAGAATATCTAAGAAAGGAGAATACACCCATGCTCGCTTTCCAAGATAGAACTGCAAAGCATTCCTGCTAGAGGAAATTTGGGAGGGTGAGTCGTAACAAGAGTCATAGCGGAAAAAAAAAAAAAAAAAAAGAGATTTTCCACTTTCGGAGATAAAAATGGAAAGACGCCTGCCTGCCTTCACCCCACTATCTACTGATTGGCAGGCATGTCCGGCTCAGTGCTCCGGCAAACTAGGAATCTTTGCAGCACTGGTGAGTCCGCCAATACTATTCCACCCGTCAACAAGTTGACTGCCTTATCAGTTCAGCATTTTCCAATGCCACATGTAGTCTACAGAACTAGGCTCTTTACACCAAAACCTAAAGTGACCCAATCCTGTGTCCATAAAAAAAAAAAAAAAAACATAGGATGCAGCGCTTATCATAAAGGAATATATACATTCACTTCATTAGCCTAATGCCACGTACACACGAGCGGACTTTTCGACCAGACTGGTCCGACGGACCGAGTCCGGCGGACAATTCGATCGTGTGTGGGCTTCATCGGACCTGCAGCGTACTTTTTCGGCCGAAAATCTGACGAACTTTAGATTTGGAACATGTTTCAAATCTTTACGTCGGAACTCCGCCGGACCCAGTTCCTATCAAAAAGTCCACTCGTCTGTATGCTAGTCCGACGGACGAAAACCGACGCTAGGGCAGCTATTGGCTACTGGCTATCAACTTCCTTATTTTAGTCCGGTCGTACGTCATCCCGTACAAATCCGTCGGACTTTGGTGTGATCGTGTGTAGGCAAGTCCGTTCGTTGGGTAAGTCCGTCGGATAGTCCGTCGGACCAGTCCGGTCGAAAAGTCGCGGCATTAGAGGAGTATCCCCAAGACAAAATAAAAAGTTCACAAAATGGATGAATAAACCATTTCAAGTCCTTCAGCTTTGGAGAAGATGGTAGCTAGATAGGAAACTTAAATCAAGACTGGAGGCCGCCACCTTAAACACCACCACACAAAGCTTCTTACCGAGAACAGTTGACCCCCTTTTTTACAGGGGGGTCAAACACGCTTGTAAGAGATCCTAGGCAACCTTTAGAAGGATTTCCCTCGTCTGGTGTCTAATGGACAAGGTTTCCAAATCCTAGTGTCACGATCTCCCATAAGCATGAACAGGTCCACAGCATGTGTCCGTCAGAAACCATGAATCAGACTGAGACAGAAGTTAAATCTCACTTATCTAATAATGATAAAAAAAAGGTAAACAGAGTAAACGTAGTCAAAACATAGCCAGAGTTCAGGAACCGGAACGGATAGTCAGACAAGCCAAAACGTCAGGGAGCCAGAGATGAGCGTAGTAGAACAGCAAGCAGGATCTGGAGCCAGAAGGAATGTCAGCCAAGCAAGTCTTTAACAGGAACACAGGAGAGCGTCTCTAGAGATGTGACCAAGGTGAAGGCAGAGATCATCTGGACTGGACGGCTTAAGTAGGCAGGACTGACGAGCAGGATATCATCAACAGGTGAGTCACTGTGGAGAGATAGGAGCTGGCAATTAGCCGACAGCTGTGCGGCCAGCTCAGAGAAGCAAGGGCTGAGCCCAGCTCTGACAGTGTCTCATCATTTTTTTTCAGCCTTGCGAACAAGCTCAGCTGTTTTTGCCTCCAACTTGGCATTCAGGCGCTTTTATTGTTCTTCTCTGGTCAAAAAACTTGTGTGACCTTCTTTTTAACCGACTCAGGTTCTACTTGACCAGCACTGTTTGTCTTCCAACCCTTGTAGGAGGACACCTTTGTCCATGTAGGGCAAAGAAAAAGGCTCATTTAGCTCACCCCTCCCCTACTAGCATATACTCTGAATTCCTTGCTCCCCTGCTCCTGTGTTTGGATAACAGGACTAGGGAAAGAAAGACCTGTGTAAGCTCTAACAACATTTTAGCGCTTACACAGGACTGTGGAGCCTTCCTTAGTACCATGTGACAGTGCAGGACCAATCCCAGGCATAAGAACAATCACATGAGAGTGGCGGATTACGTAACCTGCACACTTGTAACTGGAAGTGGCAGATATTTTATTCAACTTCTGGTGATGAAACAGGGCTGAAGGTTCACTCTAATGCAGGTAATGTTTTCTTCGTTTAAATTCGACTTACAGACATAAATGGGAACTACTGTTTTAAAGCCCAACTCCGGGCACAGCAACAAAAAAAAAAAAAAACCCTTGCAGTGGGCCCTACTCCCCCACCTCACCCTGCAAGCTTAAATCATCCTTAGGTCTAAGGAGTCTTCTACTTACCTGTACTCCACACTCCAGCACTCTCCTTCTCTTCCCTAAGCTCTGGCCTGTGGGGGGAGGCTCGGTATTCTCATGTACAGTGCAGGGCTATTATCCCTGTATTGTAAATGATAGAGGCAGGAGAATGATCATGTCTGGGAGGGTACGGGAGCAGCTTACAGAGAAGTGGACCGATCGCATGGATTGAGGGAGCCTGCTGGAGAAAGGAATAGGGTAAGTAAAACAACCTCTTCTGCAATCCCCTAGATCAGGGATCCTCAAACTACGGCCCTCCAGCTGTTGCGGAACTACACATCCCATGAGCCATTGTAAAACTCTGACATTCACAGACATGACTAGGAATGATGGGAATTGTAGTTTCTGAACAACTGGAGGGCCATAGTTTGAAGACCCCTGCCCTAGATTTATTGAACCTTTAATTTTTGTGTGCCTAGAGTTGGACTTTAATTTTCTCATTTAAAGCAGACTATAACTCAAAACTTGACATTAGGTTGGCTGGTTTCTCTTGCCGAGGCCTTTAAAAAAAATGGCTGCTTGACCTCAAACACTTCTTTTCTTTGAGCAAGGTCCCTTGGAATCCATACTTACTCCTATTTCCAGTACTGGCGAAGGACCAGATTCATGCAAGGCACATGCTCTAATTGGCAGCTTCTGCCTGAGTTTTGCTCAAGCAGGGCAAGGCAACAGGTTCTTTTAACTGGCCACCTTTCCTAGTTGTACATGCTCACTAATAGTAATTTGGCCATTGGGGCAAAGAGAGTAACCCATGTCTACGATCCAACATGCAAGCCCAAGTTGAGGCTTAAACTGGCCTTAGACGGATCAATGTTTGGCTGGTTCAGCAAGAGTGGTCTGAATTTGGCCAGCAGTGGCCCATCCATGCGCCTGGCCCCTTTCAGGACGCCGGACGCATGGATTCTTATGGGGGGGGTGGGACCTTTTGAAGCACCTGATTAGAGCCAGAGGCTCTAATATATAAATATAAATATAGCACTCGCAAACACAATAAGTGAAAATAAAGTCCAAATAAAGTGACTACAGGTGCTCCAATCCAAAGTGAAGGAAATGTAAGGTGCTTCAGAAAAACTCAGGTGTGCAACACCCCCTCATGTATCCCCACTCACCAGATCAGAACGACCCCCAGCTTTTCAAGCCTGGTGGGTCATTTAAAGCTTGGTAAAGAAATCCTGGGATGGCGGCTATATGGTGATAAGTCTTGATTTATCACCATATCCGCCATTCCAGGATTTCTTTACCAAGCTTTAAATGACCCACCAGACTTGAAAAGCTGGGGGTCGTTCTGATCTGGTGAGTGGGGATACATGAGGGGGTGTTGCACACCTGAGTTTTTCTGAAGCACCTTACATTTCCTGCACTTTGGATTGGAGCACCTGTAGTCACTTTATTTGGACTTTATTTTCACTTATTGTATTTGGACTTTGTTTCCTTTTTGGTCAACATATTTTCACTTATTGTGTTTGCGAGCGATATATTTATATTTATATGTTTTTCAAGTGATTAGCACTTTGTGTATAGCAGCTGCATTTTGAATTTTTACTTTTTTATTTTTTGTTGTTTGATACACCATTAGCACGAGCGTATATATTTAGAGCAGGGGTCTCAAACTGGTGGCCCTCCAGCTGTTGCGAAACTACAAGTCCCATCAGGCCTCTGCCTGTGGGAGTTATGCTTGTAACTGTCAGCCTTGCAATGCCTCATGGGACTTGTAGTTTTGCAACAGCTGGAGGGCCGCCAGTTTGAGACCCCTGATTTAGAGGCTCTAATAGGCTTCAAAATAGTGATGCCACCCAATTGTGTAACGATAGCGAATTCATTTTCGCTATTTTCACACTAACCTTCCACCCCCCCCAATCAGGAGGCAGGACATCAGACCTGATTCCTATTGGCCAAAGCGCCAGGCCACCCTATTGGATGTCTGGCACTTAGGAAGAGGAGCGAGGAGACACGTGCTGGAGTGGAGGTCACCGCCGCTCTGAGAGGAGCTGCTGCAGTGCTGCGGTAAGTCCCCTTGTCTCTGTTAGAGCTGCGTGCGGGGGGGTGCCAGAGCTGTGCGCGGGGGGGTATGTTGCCAGAGCTGCAAACCGGGGGGGGGGGGGGTCGGTGGGCACAGTGGCTGCATTTGATGGGCTCTGTGGCTGCATATACTGGGCACAAGTGGCTGCATTTGATGGGCAATTGGCTGCATATGATGGGCACAGGTGGCTGCATTTGATGGGCACAGGTGGCTGCATTTGATGGGCACAGGTGGCTGTATATGATGGGCACAGGTGGCTGCATTTGATTGGCACAATGGCTTCAATTCATGGGCACAGTGGCTGCATTTGATGGGCACAGTGGCTGCATTTGATGGGCACAGTGAGGCTGCAATTGATGGGGGGGGGGGTTCAGTATTTTTCAGTTTGTTTGCTCCCCCCAAAAAATTTGGAGCACCAGCCACCACTGTTGGCCAGTCTGTTCAATAGAAGTTAAATAGAAGTTAATCATTTGATCATCCTTTGTCGAAGGGACATTCTGGAAAACCTTTGTTGATCAGTGGCTGATCTATGTATTCTGACAGCAACAGGACCCACTGTCAGCATATAATGTCCCAGCTGGTGGGATTCCTCCATTTACCTCATTTGTGTGGCTGGAGGAATATTCTAGTTTTTTTTAAATTCAGCCTACAGGCTTATAGAAAAGAAAAAATATACCGATCAATAGCAGGCTTTAGACAGGGCTGGAATCTGTCTCCCACCCCAATGTGACAGAGCTGGGTCCTTAAACGGCAAGTCACAAATCAGTAGCACTGTCCCATTTGAGGAAACCGAGTGAGCCACATGGTTTCCATAGTTTATGTTTATGTTTCCAGTAGATGAACAGAGTGCTTGGGGATCAATGCCCTGTAAAGCAGGTTCACTTTACTAGCTGGGCTGCCATAAGTATGAACCCCCGCCATAGGAGAGAATGAAGCGTGTGATGTCCATGTCCATGGGGAATTTTGAACATGGCTTCATCTAGGCTACAGGCCTGGTGGTCCTAGTCTTCCTCCCCTCGGCTCCTCCAGCCTTGTAGAGAGTTATTAAACAAGAATATGTGAACGTGTGAAAGGTATAGTTTGTTATGTGGGAACAAACAAGAAAGACTCTGGGTTATCTCCAAATTGCTCCAATCGAGCTTGTTATGACTAAGCAACGAGCCGGTCTTCTGGAAATTTTCCAGGAGTTTGGAAGTCTAGAGTGGGCTTGGTTGGTATTAATGGGGGATAGGTCAAATGTTTAATCAGCTTCTTTGCATAGAGAAGGTCAAGATGCTATGAATATATTCTTGAAATGTAAGAGTACTACGTATATACGTTCAATAAACTCAGCTTATATCTTTACTGCAGACGGCAGCAGCCTGGGTTCTTCTACAACACGCAGCAGGAATCTTTTATGCAAAGGCTTGGCGATGCCAATCAGGGCAGCACAGTGAAGATCTCCAGAGCAGAGCTAAAGGTTTATTGCTATGTGGCTTCCATTCACAGTGGGTGAGGAGGGAGGGGGGAGATTTAAAGGACAACTTTACTAAAACTGAAGCTGTCCTTTAAGCAGAATTCAAGCATCAGAAATGTTATATATATATATATATATATATATTTTACCAGATCCAGGCGCCAAGGGAAAAAAATCCTTGCAGTAGCTCCCCCCCTTCACACACACACTGCAAGGGTTAAAAGCACATAACGTCTAGAGGGGATGAGAAGACTGCATGTCTTACCTTATTACCGCCCTGGCGTTGTCCTCTTCTGTGAGTGGTCCCTTGGCATCATTGGGTACAATTCAGGGCTATTAACCCTGCATTGTATGTAGAGGAAGGGAGTGTGCAACCGAGGCCGGTGGCATCTTAAAGTAGAGCTATAGGCAAAACATTTTTGCTTTCATTTTGGTTATAGTAAGGGAGGAGTATAACCCCTGTCAGGTTTCTTTTTGCCATCTGTGTCCCATTGCAGAGATTACCCTTCACTTCCTGTCCTATAGCCAAATAGGAAGTGAGAGAAAATTGCTGCAAATTAAAGGGAATTCTTTGGATCCCTCCAGGTCACCAGAACTAGTGTCCCCATTGGAAGATTTCTCCTCTTTTACTTTTTTGGGGACAACCCAAATTTTGGGATTTTCTCTTTCAGTTTCAATGATAATGGTAAACAGGATAAATAGAGCGTGCAACTCTATAACAGGAGCACAGAGAGGAATAAAAACTGACAAGTCTTCTAATCCGACTCCACTCTATCCAAAGCTAAAAAAGAAAGCTTAAAGCGGAGTTCCACTCAAAAATGCAACTTCCGCTTTAAGAGAAGGTGACCTCCTGACATGCCACATTTGGCATGTATTTTTTTTTTGGGGGGGGGAGCGGATACCCTCCATTTTGAGGGTCCCAGATCCCACTTCCTCCCGGCGCACCACGACACCAGAAGGGAAATCACCTCTCCCCCCTCCCTCCCTCTTGGCAATCATCTGGGACACATCACAGGTCCCAGATGATTGCCCGGCCAGGCCAGGCACGCCGCTCGGCTCGCACATGCGCAGTGGGTGCCTGGCTGTGAAGCCACAGCCGGGCACCCAAAGTTACAATGCCGGTGTCTTGTCGAATACTGTCCCCTATCCAAAAGTGTCCGCCCTGTACTGCGCAGGCGCAGTACGGAGGACAAACGAGAGCCGAAAGTCTCCGAAGTTCAACAGCTGATCGTCAGCTGTACACGGCGCCTGCGCTTTTATTCTTACCCTGTGTCCAGGTTCATTCCCCACTATCCAAGTGGACATAGAGTAAGAATAAATAGATGCCGAGCGCAGCCCGAAGCGTGGCGAGCGAAGCGAGCCCACGAGGGGCCCTCTTGCAAAGCCACCACTAATAAGTGCCCCAAGCGCCGTGTACAGCTGATGGTCAGCTGATCAACTTCGGACACTTTCGGCATCTCCTTCTCCTCCGTACTGCGCAGGCGCTGGCGGACACTATCGGGGGGACACTATCTGATAGGAGGACACTTCTCGTCAGAACACCGGCGCCGCAGAGAGGAGGGGGAGACGAGCTGGACACTGGGACAGGTAAGTGTCTGATTTTTTTTTTTTTTTTTTTAAACATACGTTTTTATTGATTCTCAAAAAACAGACAAAAAAAAAATGAGTAATTTTAGCAATTAAAGAAACTATATACATAGAAAACAAAACACACAACAAAACAAAAAAAAAAGAAAAAACCCCGCATACATACATACATACATTGGTCATACCTGGTTTCTGTGCCAGTTTAATTTTAAAGAAAGGTGTTATCCCGTGTTACATATGCCCACCTAGAGTTTTCACATAATCATGAGTCCTTACCCAATATCTAATGGAGAGATAGCCAATAGTCATATTCCTCTATGAGGCTATTGAGGCTGTAGAGGGGTCCGTGAGCCATTTGGACCAAACCTTTTCATATTCGAGGAGACAACCCCTATTTATATATGTTTCTTTGTATAATGGTAAGCTATTATTAATGAGTTGTTTCCACAAAGTCAGCGATGGGGGGGGGGGGGGGGGTTCTTCCAGCTGAGAGCTATAGCTTTACGAGCATAGAACATAAGCAGCCCCACCAAAGTGCGCCCTGCTGTCGTAGGAATAAATTGCTCTATCAGACCTAGAATATATATTGCCATTAATCGTTGCAGTGGGATATATGTTATTTTCGAATATAAAAGATAGTATTTCTTCCCAATACCTTACGATAGCTGGACAAGTCCAGTGTCTGATTACTAAAAGTCAGTAGCTGCAGTATTTGTAGCTGCTGACTTATATTTTTTTTTAAGCGGAACTCCGCTTTAAGTTAGGAGGTGGCTGCAGGGGATCCGTTGCTCAGCTGGAGGGATCCTACTGAAGCAAGCAATAAGGTAAGTATCTCACTTCATTCCTCTACCGCAGGGGTCTCCAAACTTTATAAACAAAGGGCCAGTTTACAATCTTTCAAACTTTAGGGGGGCCAGACTGTGGCCAGTGGGTGTAAAAAAGGTCATGGCGTCAGTGGGAGTAAACAGTGCCTCATCATTGCTATTAGTGGGTGTATTAGTGCCCCATCGTTAGTATCAGTGGTAGGAATAGTGCCCCATCATTGGTGTCAGTAATATTGTTCCATTGTTGGTGTCAGTGGGAGCAATAGTGCCCCATCATTGGTGTCAGTGGGAGGAATAGTGCCCCATCGTTGGTATTAATGGGAGATAAAGTGTCCCATCATTGGTGTCAGTGGGAGGAATAGTGCCCCATCATTGGTGTCAGTGGAAGGAATGGTGCCCCATCATTGGTGTCAGTGGGAGGAATAGTGCCCCATATTTGGTGTCAGTGGGAGGAATAGTGCCCCATCATTGGTGTCAGTGGGAGGAATAGTGCCCCATCATTGGTGTCAGTTGGAGGAATAGTGCCCCCATCATTGGTGTCAGTGGGAGGAATAGTGCCCCATCATTGGTGTCAGTAATATTGTTCCATTGTTGGTATCAGTGGGAGGAATAGTGCCCCATCATTGGTGTCAGTGGGAGGAATAGTGCCCCCATCATTGGTGTCAGTAATATTGTTCCATTGTTGGTGTCAGTGGGAGGAATAGTGCCCCATCATTGGTGTCAGTAATATTGTTCCATTGTTGGTGTCAGTGGGAGGAATAGTGCCCCATCATTGGTGTCAGTGGGAGGAATAGTGCCCCATCGTTGGTATTAATGGGAGATAAAGTGCCCCATCATTGGTGTCAGTGGGAGGAATAGTGCCCCATCATTGGTGTCAGTGGAAGGAATGGTGCCCCATCATTGGTGTCAGTGGGAGGAATAGTGCCCCATCATTGGTGTCAGTGGGAGGAATAGTGCCCCATCATTGGTGTCAGTTGGAGGAATAGTGCCTCATCATTGCTATTAGTGGGTGTATTAGTGCCCCATCGTTAGTATCAGTGGTAGGAATAGTGCCCCATCATTGGTGTCAGTGGGAGGAATAGTGTCCCATCAATGGTGTCAGTGGGAGGAATAGTGCCCCATCATTGGTGTCAGTAATATTGTTCCATTGTTGGTGTCAGTGGGAGGAATAGTGCCCCATCATTGGTGTCAGTGGGAGGAATAGTGCCCCATCGTTGGTATTAATGGGAGATAAAGTGCCCCATCATTGGTGTCAGTGGGAGGAATAGTGCCCCATCATTGGTGTCAGTGGGAGGAATGGTTCCCCATCATTGGTGTCAGTGGGAGGAATAGTGCCCCATCATTGGTGTCAGTGGAAGGAATGGTGCCCCATCATTGGTGTCAGTGGGAGGAATAGTGCCCCATCGTTGGTGTCAGTGGGAGGAATAGTGCAGCATCATTGGTGTCAGTTGGAGGAATAGTGCCCCATCATTGGAGTCAGTGGGAGGAATAGTGCCCCATCATTGGTGTCAGTGGGAGGAATAGTGCCCCATCATTGGTGTCAGTGGGAGGAATAGTGCCCCATCATTGGTGTCAGTGGGAGGAATAGTGCCCCATCATTGGTGTCAGTGGGAGGAATAGTGCCCCATCATTGGTGTCAGTGCTCAGCACAGGACCCAGAAGCAAGTGGATATCACTGGAGTATCGATGTCTACTTTAATGATTTCCAGCTTCCCGGGGCATCGGCCAGGTAGGTCATATACAGAATTACACGGGTCCAAGTTGGGGCAGGAGCAATGCAAGGGTAGTTCCTTTCCTATGCCTAGAGTTGGACCTCAAAACTGTTTTATGTTCCCTGAGTAATTCAAGTGAACTGCAGGAAATCTGTGATTTTGGCTTTTATTTAGAACATATGGAATACAACACTCAGCGCGTGTAAAGAGATACAGAACCTTTGAGGTTTGATTTGCATTAGGAAACATAAATGTTCTCATACAACAGAAATGGATAACATTAAATCTTACAGCTAGTACAGGACCTGACCAGATGTTCTGAGCACCAAGGAACTCCCTGAAGCTTCGAGTAGGTTCACTTTCTCTGTGATTTGAGCCCAGGCCGATAACAGGGATGGGGTTGTTGTTTTTTTTTAAAAAGGCAACTGATGAAATCAATTTGTGACTTGCCCAGGTTATGCAGGAAACACTGTAGCCGTGCTAAAGTCCAGCCAATGTTTTTTCTGGATGGAAAAAGTCAGGAAAGGTTAAGAATGCGGAACGTGAATGAGGCCTTACAGGTCTTGTCCCTTCCCCAAGCCTGTGACTGGACAGTGCTCATAGGAGGAGTGAGCAGAGATGAGCTCATCAGTGTGCTGCTTCTTCCTTCACTGTCCATTCATGTCAGTTAAAGCAATAAGGTTGCTTTAACTGACATAATATATAGTTACATAGTAGGTGAGGTGGAAAAAAGACACGTCCATTAAATCCAACCTATGTGTGTGATTATATGTCAGTATTACATTGTATATCCCTGTATGTTGTGTTCGTTCAAGTGTTTATCTAATAGTTTCTTGAACCCATCGATGTTCCCCGCTGCGACCACCGCCTGTGGAAGGGAATTCCACATCCTTGCCGCTCTTACAGTAAAGAACCCTCTACGTAGTTTAAGGTTAAACCTCTTTTCTTTTAATTTTAATGAGTGGCCACGAGTCTTGTTAAACTCCCTTCCGCAAAAAAGTTTTATCCCTATTGTGGGGTCACCATTACGGTATTTGTACATTGAAATCATATCCCCTCTCAAGTGTCTCTTCTCCAGAGAGAATAAGTTCAGTGCTCGCAACCTTTCCTCATAACTAAGATCCTCCAGACCCTTTATTAGCTTTGTTGCCCTTCTTTGTACTCGCTCCATTTCCAGTACATCCTTCCTGAGGACTGGTGCCCAGAACTGGACAGCATAATCCAGGTGCGGCTGGACCAGAGTCTTGTAGACCGGGAGAATTATCGTTTTATCTCTGGAGTTGATCCCTTTTTAATGCCAATATTCTGCTTTCTTTGTTAGCAGCAGCTTGGCATTGCCCCTTTGATCTGCTATGAATGAACCTGAGAAGTTACAATGAAACCATAATAACATTGCTTTATTGTAACTCTTTTGAATGCTGTAAAATAGTTACAATGAACCAGGCTTCCTCCAGAGGGTGCTGGGGTTCCTTGACCTGTGGCTGATTTACCTCCCATCTGATGGTGCCTGCATAGTGCTAGGGGTCAACGCCACCAGCATAGGCCAGTGCACAGGGTGTTCTAGGTGTGCCTTGGAACACCCTAATCATCCTGTGTGGTGCAGATTTCCCCTGTTTAGACCTCTGATATTTCACCAAAGCCCCCTAACGGGGCTCCTAAAAAAAATGGTTAACCACTTCCAGACCGATGCACGCAGATATACATCCTTACTTTGAAGAGGAATATCATTCTTATGGCAGCAGCTAGCTGCCATAACCCTGGTATCCTCTTCTTCGGCCCGGCGGTCTGGTTTCCGATAATAGTGGTCTCTGTGGCGGATTCGCTGCAAGATCACTATTATCGGCGGCGGGAGGTGGACCCTCCCTCCCGCCGTGCTCCGGTGCCCTCCACCTCTTACTGGAGCCGTCGGCAGCGGTGGAGGCAATCGGATGCTCTTCCTTGCTGGGTATGGAGACGAGTGAGGGGAAGATGGCCCACCCATCTCCAAAACATTGCAGGGCGGAAGCGACGTCAAAAGGGGCCATTTTTTTCTTATTGCATTCTAGTGTAAATATGAGATGTGAGGTCTTTTTGACCCCAGATCTCATATTTAAGAGGTCCTGTCATGCTTTTTTCTATTACAAGGGATGTTTACATTCCTTGTAATAGGAATAAAAGTGACACATTTTTTTTTTTTAAAGAACAGTGTAAAAATAAAAAATAAAAGGTAAAATGAATAAGAAAAAAAAAAACATTTTAAACGCGCCCCGTCCCGCCGAGCTCGCGTGCAGAAGTAAACGCATATACGTGAGTAGCGCCCGCATATGAAAACGGTGTTCAAACCACACATGTGAGGTATCGCCGCGATCGGTAGAGCGAGAGCAAAAATTCTAGTCCTAGACCTCCTCTGTAACTCAAAAGATGCAACTGTAGAATTTTTTTAAACGTCGCCCAATTCCGCGTACACACGAGCAGACTTTACGGCAGACTTTGCCCGGCGGAGTTTTCGACGGACTTTACGACGGACTTTCTGAATGAACGGACTTGCCTACACACAATCCACCAAAGTCCGTCGAATTCGTACGTGATGACGTACGACCGGACTAAAATAAGGAAGTTCATAGCCAGTAGCCAATAGCTGCCCTAGCGTGGCTTTTTGTCCGTTGAACCAGCATACAGACGGCGGACTTTTCGACCGGACTCGAGTTTTACGGATAGATTTGAAACATGTTTCAAATCTAAGTCCGTCCAACTTTTGAGAAAACAAAGTCCGCTGGAGCCCACACACGATCGAATTGTCCGACCAATTCCCGTCCGCCGGGCAAAGTCTGCCGTAAAGTCCGATCGTGTGTACGCGGCATAAGGGTAAAAGTTTGACGCTATTTCACGAGCGGGCGCAATTTTGTAGCGTCACACGTTGGGTATCAGTTTACTCGGTGTAACATTATCTTTCACAATATAAAAACAAATTTGGATAACTTTTCTGTTGTCTTATTTTTTAATTAAAAAAAGTGTATTTTTTCCAAAAAAGTGCGCTTGTAAGACCGCTGCGCAAATACGGTGTTTTAGAAAGTATTGCAACGACCGCCATTTTATTCTCTAGGGGGTTAGAAAAAAAATGTATAATGTTTGGGGGTTCTAAGTAATTTTCTTGCAAAAAAAGAAATGTTTTTAACTTGTAAACAACAAATCTCAGAAAGAGGCTCGGTCCTTACGTGGGTAAAGGAATTACCTTCAAGATGGAGAATAGATACAGGAGAGCCCCTGTAGCGTCACATATGGCAACCCATCATATTTGGCTACTCGCTGGAGTGCGCATGCGCGACACCCCCATATGCGTTCCAACACTTTTACGACAGTTATTATGTGGCTCCACCCCTAAGTCCACCACACATGTGAGGTATCGCCACGATTGGTAGAGCGAGAGCAATAATTCCAGCCCTAGACCTTTTCTGTAACTAAAAAGATACAACTCTAGAATTTTTTTAAACGTCGCGTATGGAGGTTTTTAAGGGTAAAAGTTTCTCGCCATTCCACGAGCGGACGCAATTTTGAAGCGTGACATGTTGGGTATCAAACATGTTTCAAATCTAAGTCCGTCCAACTTTTGAGAAAACAAAGTCCGCTGGAGCCCACACACGATCGAATTGTCCGACCAAATCCCGTCCGCCGGGCAAAGTCTGCCGTAAAGTCCGATCGTGTGTACGCGGCATAAGGGTAAAAGTTTGACGCTATTTCACGAGCGGGCGCAATTTTGTAGCGTCACACGTTGGGTATCAGTTTACTCGGTGTAACATTATCTTTCACAATATAAAAACAAATTGGGCTAACTTCACTGTTGTCTTATTTTTTAATTAAAAAAAGAGTCTTTTTTCCAAAAGAAGTGCGCTTGTAAGACTGCTGCGAAAAATACGGTGTGACAGAAAGTATTGCAACGACCGCCATTTTATTTTCTAGGATGTTAGAAAAAAAATGTATAATGTTTGGGGGTTCTAAGTAATTTTCTACCAAAAAAATAAATGTTTTTAACTTGTAAACAACAAATCTCAAAAAGAGGTTCGGTCCTTAAAGCGGGGGTCCACCCACACCGCCAAAAAAAAAAAATATTAAAAGCCAGCAGCTACAAATACTGCAGCTGCTGACTTTTAATACATGGCCACTTACCTGTCCCAGGGTCCAGCGATGTCGGCAGGCGACGCCGAGAACCCGCTCGGTTCTCGGCAGCTGCCACCGCCATCCTAGGTGAGGGAATCAGGAAGTGAAGCGTTGCGGCTTCACTTCCCAGTTCCCTACTGCGCATGCACGAGTCGCGCTGTGCGTCCCAAGTGGTCCCTGCTCTCTCCAGGGAGCTGTGTGTTTCCCAGGAGACAGCACGGTGGGGACGGGAAGAGGCGTAGACTTCCATGGGAGTATATGCCGGAAGTGGGTGCAAATACCTGTCTTAGACAGGTATCTGCACCCCCCTCCCCCCTGAAAGGTGCCAAATGTTACACCGGAGGGGGGGAGGGTTCCGAAAATCGGAAGTTCCATTTTTGTGTGGAACTCCGCTTTAAGGTGGTTAAAAAAAAAAGAATAAAAATAAAAAAATACTAACACTGCCCACTGCCCTACTGCCACCAATCTCTGCCCTACTGACACTGTCCACCGATCGGCTGACACTGCACATATGTTTGAGGTACAAAGTTTGAGAAAGGGTGCTGTAGACACAGTTCTGTGAGTGAGCAGAAAGTTCAGCTCTGTGAAAAGTCCCAGCTGTAAAAATGACAGCCAGGAATTACCAGAGAGCTGCAGGCGAGAAATAGGGGCTGCAATTGTGTGTCATTGATATCTGCCTTGAGATCGGTATTCAATAGAAACCAACACCTGACAAGAGATTCAGTAAAGTTATACAGGAACAAGCATTCCGACCAAGAGTTGTGTCTTCACTTGTTCCAGGCAACTCAAGAAAAATCTCAGCAATGGCAGCTCTTGTATTTCTCTTATGACCAGATTACAATAGATTATTAGCATTAAAACGAATGACACAGGGACCTCTGTATTATCCGCATGCCCTGAAACGCCCCCTCTTTCTCACAGACATTCGATGTATAATTACGTCTGGGTTTTGCATGGACCACTTTTGGCTAATTTGTACTATTTTCAGCATCCAATCCCCCCCACCCCCACCCCCCCCAGAGTATATTAAAGAAAATGAGAGGTAGCTGCACCCAGAAGTCTTCACTAATTTTCGAGCAAGTCATTTATCAGCATTACTTTGATGAAAGGCTTGTTGCTACAGGCAGTCAACTCCCCCGAGCCGCTAGATAAGCACACAACATATGTCGCTCAACGCTCCCAAAATCTTCTGTTAAAGCGGTGGCCAAAAATCCTCGCATAGGAGCTTCTTCCACTTTGTTGTCAAGGCTAATTCATTTTAATAAAAACTAAAAGGAAAAACTCCACTATCAGAAAAATAAGTAAATAAATGCTACACCAGCTATTTTGTAACTTAACCACTTGCCTACCGGTGCACTTTCACCCCCTTTGTGCCCAGGCCAATTTTCATCTTTCAGCGCTGTCACACTTTGAATGACAATTGCGCGGTCATGCTACACTGTACCCATATGACATTTTTATCATTTTTTTCACACAAATAGAGCTTTTTTTTGGGGTGGTATTTAAGCACTTGCCGACCAGCCGCCGCAGAATGGCACGGCTGGGCGAAATGACTTTATGTTACGTCGCCTCGCCCTGTGGCCACTAGGGGCGCGCGCCCCCCCGGAATCGACGCGAGTGCCCAGCGGTCGCGATCACCGCCGGGCTCCCGCGATCGCTCGGGGCACACGGAGAAACAGAATCTGTGGGTGTAAACACACAGATCCCGGGTTCTCTGAGGGGAGAACAGACAAATCGTCTGTTCATACAGAGTATGAACAGCGATCTGTCATCTCCCCTACACGGTCCCCTCCCCCCTTCAGTTAGAACACACAATAGGGAACACATTAACCCCTTGATCGCCCCCTAGTGGTTAACCCCTTCACTGCCAGTGACATTTGTACATATGTTGTTATATGTATTTATATTTTCATTTATTTTGACACTCTATTTGAATCAAGTCTATAGGGGGACACACCCACCACAATTTAAATTTTTGTATTGTCACAAAATTACTAATCACATACTGGTTTATGTTATGCACTAGGGAGTAGTTAGACTGGAAGGTTAATGTTAGCGCAGCCTAATTTCTATTGTTTTTATCACTATGTAGTAGTTACCTGAACACTTAATAGGTTGCAGCTTACATTATTTGGGATTCTTCCAATCATTTACTAGTACACTTTTTTCAGCACAACCCATATCAGCGCTTGAGGAATTCTTTGTTTTTAGACATTTGTACAGTAATCAATGCATTTTTATAGCACTGATCGCTGTATAAATGACAATGGTCCCAAAAATGTGTCAAAATTGTCCGACGTGTCCGCCATAATGTCGCAGTCCCGATAAAAATAGCAGATCACCGCCATTACTAGTAAAAAAATAAAAATAAGAAGAATAAGAATGCCATAAAACTATCCCCTATTTTGTAGACGCTGTAACTTTTGCGCAAACCAATCAAAATACGCTTATTGCTATTTTTTTACCAAAAATATGTAGAAGAATACATATCAGCTTAAACTGAGGACAAAAATAGTTTTTTTTTTATATATTTTTGGGGGATATTTATTATAGCAAAAAGTTTCAAAATTTGGATTTTTTTTCAAAATTGTCGCTCTTTTTTTGTTTATAGCGCAAAAAATAAAAACCGCAGAGGTGATCAAATACCACCAAAAGAAAGCTCTATTTGTGGGAAAAAAAGTACGTCAATTTTGTTTGGGTGCAACGCCGCAATTGTCAGTTAAAGCGACGCAGTGCCGAATCGCAAAAAGCGCTTTGGTCAGCAAGGGGGTAAAATCTTTCGGGGCCGAAGCGGTTAATTACTGCTGGGGTTTTTTTTTTTTTTTGCCAAAAAAAAACAAAAAAAAAGACTGAAAATTTTCTTTTTAAGTTTTTCTTAGTTTCTGTCAGTAAATTTTGTAAATAAGTAATTTTTCTCCTTCACTGATGTGCGCTGATGAGGCGGTACTCATGGGCATTGATGAGGCGGCATTGAAGGGCACTGATTAGTTGTCACTGATGAGGCACTAATATGCCGCACTGAAGGACACTGATAGGTGGCACTGATAAGCAATATTGATGAGTACTGATGGGCACTGATAGGCGGCCCTGGTGGGCAATGATAGGTGGCACGGATAGGTGGCACTAATGGGCACTGATGGGCACTGAAAGGCAGCATTGACTGGCATCACTAATGGGCACTGATTGGTGTCACTGATGGGCACTGTTGGGGCTGCACTGATGATCAGTGTCCTGATTACCTGTACAGGTCTCCCCTGCGACAAATTGCCACTGATCAGCTCTCCTCACCTCACACTCTGTCAGTGTGAGGTGAGGAGAGCCAATAAACGGCACTTCCTTGTTTACATGTGACCGGCTGTGATTGGACACGTAGGTAAAGAGCTGCGTCATCGGCTCTTTTTCGAGATCGGGGTCGTGCCATGTCCTAGGAACACAGCGCCGCCAAGATCGCCACTCTGCACGCCCCCACAGAGCATCAGTTTTGGGACGTCGTACAAATGACGTTGTCCCAGAACAACAGTGCATCCTGCCCGCTGTCATTTTACTATACGGCGGGCAGGAAGTGGTTAAAGAGGAATTCCAGGTCTGGATATTTTATACACAATTATGTTGATCCAGCATGAATCAATGGAGCTATGTACTGTATATACCATATCTGGCTGATGTCCCTGGAAGCCAGAAATCACTGAAGTAGACACGACTACTCCAGTCATCTCCTCTAGCTTCCGGGTTCCCCTGCCGAAAGGCCACCTTGCTGCATTCTGAACACAGGAGACCAGTCACTCAGCACAGGAGCCATTCAGAGAATGCTATGGATTTTATGAATGAATGCAAAGCATTCTGGAGAGTGGGATGTCACCACACCACCTCTTCACCCCGTCCAATCAGAAGACAGTTTGGATGCATTTTTCTGAATGAATACAAAGCATTCTCTAAATGTAAGAGGTTGGAAGTGTAAAGCACCATCTTGCACATCGTCCAATCAGAGAAGGCTTTGCATTTATTGTAGCATTTATTACAGCACAGGACCTGGAAGCAAGTGGAGATCACTAGAGTAGGGGTATCTATCTACTTTAGTGATTTTCAGCTTCCAGGGGCATTGGCCCCAAGCTGGACCAATGTAACTATAATACTTTTCTTGCCACCACATACAGTATATGCATTCCGCAGTCAGCGGGAGGTTAGAGCAGCCTTTCTCAAACTTTTCAACACAGAGAAACCCTTGAAAAGCCTTTCTGGTCTCAGGAAACCCCTACTAAAAAATAACTATAACTACAACTCATAATACATTTGGGTGATGGTCAGTGAGAAGAATGCTCCTTACACTTGTGGTCATTGGAAAGAACCCCCCCGCCTTCCTTACAGATAGCTCCCAACTGTCCATGATTTTGAGGGACTGTCCCTGATTTGGGACCAATTCCCCCCTCTGTCCTTCTTCTTTCCTAATTCGTCCCTCATTTTGGGCTGATTTATATACAGTAGTTGTATATAAATGCATTTTTTATCTTTCAAAAAGTGGTTCCCAGTGCTAAATTGCTGCATTTGTAAGGGTCAAATGCCAGTATAAAGGAAAAGTAGTGAAAAAACACACTTGTGGGTTATTTGTTTAATTCTCCTTTAAGGGGGGCATGGCACGGGATGTGTTCTATGCCTACATACTTTTGCTACTAAGTGTCTCTCCTTCCCATCTCAAAAAGTTGGGAGGTACGAGATAGCTAAAATGATCAATGGTGTCAGTGGGAACCTATCTGAGAGGCAGGAATGGCTCATTGCTCAGGGAACCTCTAGCACAATGTTTCTCAACTCCAGTCCTCAAGGCGCCCCAACAGGTCAATGTTTTTAGGATTTCCCTCAGATGAAACGGCTGTGGTAATTACTAAGGCAGTTAAACTGATCAAATCACCTGTGCAAAATAATGGAGAGCATGAAAACATGACCTGTTGGGGAGCCTTGAGGACTGGAGTTGAGAGTTGGGTTCTATGGAGCCCTGGTTGAGAAATCCTAGGTTAAAAGATGAGCGAACTTTAAAAAAAGTGCACCTATCCTTTCTGCCCCCTTCTACTGACTCAACCAGCACATCCCCTTACACTTTTATGGGCCCATTTTCAATCATCTTTGGCCTAGAAGTCTACGGGGCTGCAATGCCCAGGCATGGTTAGGACAGTAAAGATTGGCACTACTGGGTGACCTTGAAATGAGGTAAGTATGCATATGTAGAGGGGGAGATTGAGTTAGGTTAAGTCTAGGGTAGGGTGCAAAAAGTTTTAATGCACTTTGTTCTGCAGGGCATTGATTTTTAAATTGCCTCTTCTCAAGGAAGAATAAGGCCACCTATAGCTCCAGTTCCTGGTAAAGTTGCCACCTCATCCCTTTAAACCCGAACACATATTAATTGCACAGGTTCTTAGGCTAATTTAATACAGATATGGACCCAAGTGAGTTTAATTACCACCTTAATGAGCCAAAAACCTATGTAATTAATATGTGTTCGGGTTTAAAGGGAGGAGGTGGCCACCCTAGTTCCTGGAACTAGCGGAGATTTTAACCATGTATGGGGAGGCTGAATGTACCAAGTTGGTTAATCGATCAACTTGGTTATAACCAGCCTGCTGGATCTTACATGCGATTATCGCTAGCAGCTGGTATTGCCGCCAGCAATAATCACTGTCTTCTCCCAGCGGGGGTGGCTTCCGTTGTGTTGAAGGGGGAATCAAGCAAATTTCTTTCCTACAACCCATGGTTGCAGGAAAGAAATTTGCACCGTGTATGGCCTGCTTAAACTTATTTTAGTTACTGTTTTCACCCTAGCTGAGATCCTCCACAGCTCTTAGCAATTCAGTTGCCCTTCCTTGCGCTCTTTCCAAATCTGCAGGATTAACTGGTGCCCAAAATTGATCTTCATAATCAAGATGAGGTCCTTCTAATGATTCCAACTGAATAGGAAAAACAAGGCAGAACAGGTATATAGGTGACAAGCTTTGGATATACACCTGGGCAGAGGGCGACTTTCCACCGCTAAGGACGGTGGCAGGCAATCATCCCCTAAATGCCAAAATAAAGCTTGATAGGGAGAGCAGGAAGGCTTTAGGTGCTAGGTCAGAGCGATGGAAGGAAGGAAAGGGTCTTGGGATGTCCTTGTATTATTAGAATGCATTGTGCTGCTACTGTTTTCTCAGCCTGCAGACCTGCATTGACAGCAGCACGCCCCCCCCCCATACATACTGCTGTGTTATACACAGAAGATCTAATGCCTGCAGCGTAAACACCGTCCCCTCATTGCGTCAGCCTCAGACATCACCAAACATTTACCGGCTTCTCTATTACAAGGATGCGTTGTGATTATTTTAGTCCCATTGATAGAAGACAGCCTCAGGCGAAGATAAAGGACCATAATCCCTAATCAGTTACTGTTACAACCGCAAGGGTCACTCTACCTTAATGATGAACATTTTTTACAGACCGGTATTATTTAATTTGGTCTTTAATACATCTGTTTGTGCCTAAAAAAAAAAAGGAGCTTACCATCAAATGACTTTTGCCACGGACGTCAATATAAGTACACGTGGTAAGGCCAGTTTGAGAGGAAGCTTATAAACTGATCAGCGTGTTTCAGGATTGTGAGGGAACACTGAAGAACCAGGGGAAACCCCATAAAAATACAGGATGATCTTCATCAGTTAAGATCCTTGGATGTACACCGTAAGCATCCTATCTAATTTCCTAGGGTGTACCCCATATACCCTGGTCCTCCTGACCTACCAGCTGTTCTTCAATACTCAAAATGGGTAAAGTAATGGCTCACTTACATAGTAAGGTTGAATAAAGACACCAGTCCATCCAGAGTGAGTGAGTGTCTACAATTGTCCCTATCCCTGTACATTGTGTCTCATTAAGATGCTCATCTATTATATTATTATTTTATGTAAAGTACCCATATAGCACCGTCAATTTACGCAGCGCTCCACACATACATCGCACACTCACATTGGTCCCTACCCTCAAGGAGCCCACAATCCAAGGTCCCCAACTCACATTCATATACTAGGGCCAATTTTGGACAGAAGCCAACTAACCTACCAGCATGTCTTTGGAGTGTGGGAGGAAATCGGTGTACCAGGAGGAAACCCACGCAGGCACAGGGAGAACATGCAAACTCCATGCAGGTAGTGTCGTGGTTGGGATTTGAACCAGTGACCCTTTTTAATGCTAGGTGAGAGTGCTACCCACTACACCACTGTGCCGCCCTACATTTAAACCGTACCAGGCAGACCTTTCACCACAAAGTTGATGGTAAATCTCAAAAAGACTGTACAATCAGTTTGTAACCGCAACAATTTTACGCAGCGCTTTAATTTATACTTTATTGTCAAAAGTATTGGGACACCTGCCTTTACACACACATGAACTTTAATGGCACCCCAGTCTTAGTCCATAGGGTTCAATATTGCGTTCGCCCACCCTTTGTAGTAGGGTTGCCACATCAGCCCTTTAATCCAGGACACATATGAATTACACAGGTTCTGAGGTTGATTTAATGCAGATGAGGTACCAAATGAGTTTAATTACCACCTTAATCAACCACAGAACCTGTGTAATTAATGTGTGTCCTGGATTAAAGGGATGATGTAGCAACCCTACTTTGCAGCTATAACAGCTTCCACTCTTCTGGGAAGGCTGTCCACAAGGTTTAGGAGTGTGTCTATGGGAATGTTTGACCATTCTTCCAAAAGCGCATTTATGAGGGCAGGCACTGATGTTGGACGAGAAGGCCTGGCTCGCAGTCTCCACTCTAATTCATCTCAAAGGTGTTCTATCGGGTTGAGGTCAGGACTTTGTGCAGGATAGTCCAGTTCCTCCACCCCAACCTTGCTCATCCATGTCTTTATGGACCTTGCTTTGTACACTGGTGCGCAGTCATGTTGGAACAGGAAGAGACCATCCCCAAATATTGGTATGCTGATGCCTTAAAAGTTCCCTTTACTGGAAATAAGGGGCCAGGCCCAACCCCTGAAAAACAACCCCACACCATAATCCCCCCCTCCACCAAATGATTTGAAGGGGTGGCTCAATACTTTTGGCAATATAATGTGGATGAGCGAGTTTGGGGTGGAGGAACTTGACTGGCCTGCTCAGAGTCCTGACCTCAGCCCGATAGCACACCTTTGGTATGAATTATAATGGAGACTGTGAGCCAGTCCTTCTCGCCCAACATCAGTGCCTGGCCTCACAAATGCGCTTCTGGAAGAATGGTCAAACATTCCCATAGTTATTGAAAAGGATTTTGAATTTGATGTGTACTTTCACAGGGTGACACTGTGAGTACACGAGTAGCAGTGTGCCAACGTCCCAATAAGGGACATATAGAAACTAAAAGCTAAAAAGAGTGGACTTTAAAGGCACACAGGTAGACCAAATAAAAGTAATTAGGTTTGTTTATTTTGTAGGAAGTTAATTAAAGAAAAAAGAAGATTATTACATATAGATACATATAAAATTCAGGAAACTAGTATTGTATACCCAACACAAACTCTGACAACACTTTGAAAAATAGAAAAATACAATAATACGTCCAGAAGCGCGGTAATTGAAATTCCTCTCTCTGGATATATCCATACAATCTTGCTTACCGGCAATATATCACGTTACTATCTCTGCGACTGATGACTATATGATTTTTATCCTCCTGAAGAAGCGTATCTTTACACCCGGCGCAACTTGTCGAGCGAATAAGTGAATATTTTGTGCCCGGATCCACATCCTGACCCACAGCATTCTATACTTACATCCCTATTTGGATATTACTACTGGAATTTCAATTACCGCCCTTCTGGGCGTATTACTGTATTTTTCTATTTTTCAAAGTGGTGTCAGAGTTTGTGTGGGGTATACAATACTAGTTTCATGAATTTTATATGTAGCTATATGTAATAATCTTCTTTTTTCTTTAATTAACTTCCTACAAAATAAACAAACCTAATTACCGTATATACTCGAGTATAAGCCGAGTTTTTCAGCACATTTTTTTTGTGCTGAAAATGCCCCCCTCGGCTTATACTCGAGTCAAGCACTTTTGTGCAGCACAGAATGACATTTTCCGAACCAACTTTGGGGCCCCGTATCTCGGGGCCACTTGGTGCTAGGAACCCCAGCTTGTTTGGAGCTGCTGTCTTGGATACGTTGCAGTGCTAGTTCCACTGGGTTTGCACACCAAATTTGGGGTTCCTAGCACCAAGTGGCCCCGAGATACGGGGCCCCAAAGTCGGTCAACTGTGTCCATCTGCAGCAATGTCATTTCGAGAACCTTTGGGTCCAGAGACCTCAAATTTTGACTGCAGCTAGGGGGCATCTAGGAACCCTTAACTACCGAGTTTGAAGCTCGGGGGACCTATGGCTGCAAATAGGCACAGTAAGGCATGCAAATGGGCACAGTGAGGCTGCAAATGGGCACAGTGAGGCTGCAAAAGGGCATTGTTGACCCTCTTTTTTACACTTACAGTAGCTGCACATTTCTCACCCTAGGCTTATAATAAGTTTTCCCAGTTTTTTGTGGTAAAATTAGGTGCCTCGGCTTATATTTGGGTCGGCTTATACTCGAGTATATACGGTACTTTCATATGGTCTACCTGTGTGCCTTTAAAGTCCACTCTTTTAGCTTTTAGTTTCCATACAAACATTCCCATAGACACACTCCTAAACCTTGTGGACAGCCTTCCCAGAAGAGTTGAAGCTGTTATAGCTGCAAAGGGTGGGAGGGTACTCGGAGGAAACTCACACAAGCACAGGGAGATATATATTGCTCCCACTTCCGGGCATAGATCAATGCAGGCTCCGCGGCGATCTACGCCATGTCCGCCCCCTCTTCCGTCTCCCCCGCTGTCTTCTGGGAGACACACAGATCCCAGAAGACAGCGGGGGACCAGTGAGGACGCGCAGCGCGGCTCGTGCATGGACAGTAGGGAACCAGGCTGTGAAGCCACAAGGCTTCACTTCCTGATTCTCTTACCGAAGATGGCGGCGCCTCCACCCGAGAGTCAAGGGACAGATCGGCTTCGGGTGAGGACATCGCGGGCGCACTGGACAGGTAAGTGTCCATATTTTAAAAGTCAGCAGCTGCAGTATTTGTAGCTGCTGACTTTTAAAAAAAAATAAATTTGGCGGAACTCCGCTTTAAGGACACATGCGGTAAATACCGTTATCCCGGCTGTGGATTATCACCAAAAATAGACACACACCTGGTAGTGATAAACAAGTTGAATATATCAGCACGGTTTAAAGTATATGGAAACTTACAACACTGTTAAACCTTGCTACAAATAACTAATACATTAGAAAAGACAATCTTCAATATTTAGCAACTGCAGGTATAGAAAGGGCAGTAATCTATATGCCCTTAACACAGGCGCTAAGAGGGAGGAGAGAAGACTTGTCAACTTCTCCTCTCCTTCTGGGCCACAAACACCTTTGAGAGGCAAACACACAATGAAAAGAAAAGGGTTACACAAGTACAGTAAGCACAGTTCTGTAATGTTGCAGGTCCTGAGGTGAAGAATACTACTGTCTTCTGTTAGCAAACGGTGGGGCCCTTATTTTTAAAAGAGTAGGTTTAAACAAGCTTGCATGGAGCAGTAATCCTCTAGAATGTTCCGTGAGGTAGAGATTTAAAAGGGCAAACTACTAGAGATGGCAGGTCCAAACAAGCATCCCGTGACACTAAAAAGGGAAATTGGATGTCAGTATGGTGTCAAGAAGGATGTTGGGTTTGCACCCTCTCACCAATCCTCTGTGTAATGACACAACGATAGTCCCAGGTGCTGGTTCAGGCTCCTGATGCTTCTAGTGATGTTGTAAGGCACTGGATCCTCTTTTGAGAGCCAATCGAGATGACTGGTAGCAAAACTCGCAAGGTGAAACCTGATACCTGGATGGATATTGCGATCCCCGAAATGACGTGGGTAGGGGTGCAACGGATCGTCATCGATCCGTGACCCGTACGGATCAACCTCTGTGGATCGGGACACCCGCAATCCGCGGAGCGCTCTTTGGCCTCGGCGATAGGAAAGGCCGCGGCTTCGGCCTAGCTCCGGAGCGGCGGCCATCTTGGTACACCCGGCGGCCGTTTAGCACGTGATCGCTCCATCAGATGACGGAGTGATCACTTGTAACAAACCGGCGTCATGTCATGATGCCGGTTCCTCTCTCCCCTCTGTGTACTGATCTGTACAGTGGAGGGGAGAGATCGGATGGCAGCAATGCCCTGCCAATACTCTGCAATGCCCTGCTGCAATACTCTGCAATGCCCTGCTGCAATACTCTGCAATGCCCTGCCAATACTCTGCAATGCCCTGCTGCAATACTCTGCAATGCCCTGCTGCAATACTCTGCAATGCCCTGACAATACTCTTCCATACCCTGCCAATACTCTGCAATACTCTGCCATACCCTGCCAATAGTCTGCCATACCCTGCCAATACTCTGCCAATACTCTGCCAATACCCTGCCAATACTCTGCCAATACCCTGCCAATACCCTGCCAATACTCTGCCAATACCCTGCCAATACTCTGCCAATATACCTTGCCAATACCCTGCCAATACTCTGCCAATACCCTGCCAATACCCTGCCAATACTCTGCCAATATACCTTGCCAATATACCCGCCAATACCCTGCCAATACTCTGCCACACCCTGCCAATAGGGAGATTGTGGATATTACAGTGGGGGAGATTTTTTTTTTGTTGATCCGAAAATGATCCCAACCGTGACTCCTGATCCAAGGAACGATCCGAACCGTGAGTTTATCGATCCGTTGCACCCCTAGACGTGGGTTGTCTCCGCTGAGCTGGGTGCTGCTTGGGTCACCGATCAGGGTTCCTGAGCTTAACGGTGGCGGAACGTGTGGGTGACACCGATCCTGGCTCCCCTCTATCTTCTTGCAGCGCTCTCCCGGTCGTCTCAGGAAAAACGTGTCTCTCTCTCTCTCTCTGGTGGAGTTCCACAACACAGTCTTGTCACCTCACCACACTCTCTCTCTCTCGGCAGTCTCTGGAAAGGCTTGGCTTTCTCTCTCTATAATAGGTCACACACTCTTTGGTGTCAGTGTCTCTCTCCCCCCTCAGCTCCAAAAATCCCTCTCACAGTGTTTTTCTCTCACTCTCCTCACATCTCTCTTTTTGCCGGGCTTCAGGATATCCCTCCTCCTCTGTTGGGGCACACAGTCCCTGGTGTCAGTGTGTGTCTCTCTCCTCACTCTGGCACCTCAGTTCCTTCCCCTCACACACTCCTCCTCTGTTGACTGTTAAGTGTCACTGTGTCCCAGCAAAGGACTTTTTGAGCCTTGGTATCTCCCTCTCTTTTAAGCAATCTCCTCTCCTCTGTCTCCTGTCAGCACTCTCTCTTTCTTTTACCTCAGTACTTCCCTCTCTTCCATCCCCTCAGCACTTCCTGAAACTCCAATTTTTCCCAGTGTTCTCTGAGTCTCTGAGTTTTTCTCAAAGGACCAGTCAGCATCTCTCTGTTTCCATCTTGTGGCCAAAAGGAGCAATAGCATTGCAACATGCCTGCTACATAATCATATAAAAAATAGTCCACTGTGAAAATGAAATCACTGAAGTAGAAGAAAAGATACCCATGTGAGGGCACAAAAGAGTTTTGACTTCACCTTTGATTGTGAGATCCACCACCATATGATAAGATTGACACGCTTACCAGAGAGTGTGGACTCATATACCGATAAGTATTTAGTCAAATGAGTGTTCGTGAGGAATAACTCAACAATGTCCATCAGGATCAGATGGATGGTTGGAGATCACCTGGCCATAACATGGATGGAGGAGTTTCACTTGAGGCAAACAGACTCCCAAAACCGGCAGAAATCAAAAGTGAAGGCCGCTTCTGAACATATATATAGAGAATAAACGGCCACACATGGTGTAAAACTGCATTGGTAAGTTGGGATCAGAAAGGATTGCAATGACTCCACGAGACTCCATCTGACGCGTTTCGTCCTATTGGATGTCATCTGGGGTGTGATCCAAAGGTACCAGCCAGCCACCAGAAGTGCCACCCAGACACCTGAGGTACCACACTGCCACCACAGCTCCCAGCCAGCCACCACAGGTGCCAGCCAGATTAGAAATTGCTAATCAGACAACAGCAGCTTGATTCTTCCATTAAGCTTTTGCAGCAGGTTTCTCAAACCTTTGCATGCCTGCGCTTTATGTGATAACGACTAAGCCCCTCCCCTTCATGACATTGTCAAAAAAGGGTGAAGCATGGGTGACCTTAACTACTTGCTGACCAGCCGCCATCGTTATACAGTGGCAGGGTGGCTTGTTTGCGCAAATCGCCATAGCTGTACGGCGGTCGCTTTAAGCTAAAGGGGGCACACGGGCGCGGCGCGACACCGGATCCCGCAATCGCTCCTCAGAGAGCCAGAACGGGGTTCTGTCAATGTAAACAGACAGATCCCCATTCTGACAGGGGACGAGAGAGAGATCTGCTGTTCCTAGTGATCAGGAACAGCGATCTCTCTGTACTCCCAGTCAGTTCATTCCCCCCCAGTTAGAAACACCTCCCAGGGAACACTTAACCCCTTCTCTGCCAGTGACATTTATACAGTAATCAGTGGATATTTTTAGCACTGATCGCTGTATAAAAATCAATGGTCCCAAAAAAGTGTCAAAAGTGTCCGATCTGTCCGCCACAATGTCGCAGTCCCGCTAAAAATCGCTGATCACTGCTATTACTAGTAAAAAAAAAAAAAAAAAAGAATAATAAAATTGCCATAAATATATTCCGCATTTTGTAGAACCTATCATTTTTGCGCAAACCAATCTATATACGCTTATTGTGATTTTTTTTTTTACCAAAAATATGTAGAAGAATACATATCGGCCTATTCTGAGGAAAACATTTTTTTTTTTTTTGGATATTTATTATAGCAAGAAGTAAAAAATATTGAGTTTTTTTCAAAATTGTTGCTCTTTTTTTGTTTAAAATTTAGACCGCAGAGGTGATCAAATACCACCAAAAAAAAGCTCTAATTGTGGAGAAAAAAATGACATCAATTTTGTTTGGGTGCAGCAGCGTCGCACGACCGCACAATTGTCAGTTAAAGCGACGCAGTGAGGTAGTGCAAAAAAATTGACTGGTCATTAAGGGGGCAAATCTTCCGGTCCTTAAGTGGTTAAAATGATGGCCCCCTCCCTGAAAAAAAAATTCTGTGGACGCCAATGTACCTATAGCAAGGGCATTATTCAACTTTGGTCTAAGCGGCACAGTTTGTTTGTTTTTATCTACAGACTGCATAGGCAGGTGAACTGTACCTTTAAGGGGCAATCACTATGCTGTACGACAAATCAAGATGCGTGTGTATAAGTAGGACCTATTTATAGAAGCAATATTTCAAAACATACAAAACATTCCTAAAATAGCTGAATGGAACCCCAGCATTCAGCAGGAGGGCCGATGTTCTATGTTCTCCCAGACTCCGAAAATTCCATTAATATCAACAAATAAAGAAAAAAAAAAAAAATGTAAACTTGAAAGGACCTTGATCAACCGGGAACTACAAGTTTACATTAATTGTCATCCCTAAATAAAAGCTGATTTCTATGAAAGCAAGGCAAATGCAGATGTGTGATGTGTTATGTATCGGCTAAGTCATCTGTCACGGACTTTACATCCCGCCAAACAAACGAATCGCATGACTTCAAGGGTCTATTTTTTTTCCGATAGATCTAGAGCTGATTGTAGAATGTTACACTCCATTTCAAAGTCTATTGTCGGTGTTCTCAGTCCCACTGAGCTCCGAGCCTCATAATACTCCCACATCACATTGTATTCTTTAATTATACATAAAAGTCAGCCAGGTTACTTAGCAAACCTGCCGGGCCGAGGCCGGCTCAGAAAAGGCTTCTAAAGCCTCCTAAACACCATCGCCGTTTGATTCAAGCTATCATCATCTGGGTCTCATCTTGCAACTTTTAACCACTTGCCTACCAGCCGCCGCAGTTACACTGCCGCAGGTTTTCCTCGACTGCGCCAATCGCCGTAGGTGTATGTCGGGCTCATACACAGCGATCTGTGAGTGCGCGCGTGCTTGCTGGAGGTGCGCGCACGTGCTCCAATCTGCCAGCGGGGGAGAAAATCTCCATGTCCGCCGGCCACCCGCGATCGTTCCCCGCAGTGACAGAATGGGGATCTGTCTGCGTAAACAAGGACAAATTTCCGTTCTGACAGGGGGGATCATGCAGATCCTGTCTTTCTGCTACGCAATGCTATGCACGGATCTGTGCGTTGTCCCAGTGAGCCCTTACAGAAACCATGAAATCAGACCGAGACAGAAGTACAGTTAAATCACACTTATTTAATAATAAAAGTAAATAGAACAAACTTAGTCAAAACATAGCCAGAGTTCAGGAACCGGAACGGATAGTCAGACAAGCCAAAACGTCAGGGAGCCAGAGATGAGCGTAGTAGAACGGCAAGCAGGATATGGAGCCAGAAGGGATGTCAGCCAAGCAAGTTTTTAACAGGAACACAGGAGAGCGCCTCTAGAGATGTGACCAAGGTCAAGGCAGAGATCCTCTGGGCTGGACGGCTTAAGTAGGCAGGACTGACGAGCAGGATATCATAAACAGCTGAATACCTGTGGAGAGATAGGAATTGGCAATTAGCCGAAAGCTGAGCGGTCAGCTCAGAGAAGGAAGGGCTGAGCCCACCCCTGATACCCCCATACTGTTAGAACACACACTGAGGGAACACATTTAACCCCTTGATTGCCCCTGATGTTAACCCCCTTCCCTGCCGGTGTCATTAGTTGTCAGGGCTGGGCTCAGCCCTTCCTTCTCAAAGCTGGCCGCTTAGCTGTCAGCTAATTGACAGCTCCTATCTCTCCACAGTGACTCACCTGTTGATGATATCCTGCTCATCAGTCCTGCCTACTTAAGCCGTCCAGTCCAGATGATCTCTGCCTTCGCCTTGGTCACATCTCTAGAGACGCTCTCCTGTGTTCCTGTTAAAGACTTGCTTGACTGACATTCCTTCTGGCTCCAGATCCTGCTTGCTGTTCTACTACGCTTCTCTCTGGCTCCCTAACGTTTTGGCTTGTCTGACTATCCGTTCCGGTTCCGGAACTCTGGCTATGTTTTGACTATGTTTACCTTTTTATTACTATTATTATTAAACAAGTGTGAGTTAAAGGGGTTGTAAACCCTCATATTTTTTCACCTTCATGCATCCTATGCATGAAGGTGAAAAAACACTTAGCAGTCACCGGCCCCCCAGCCCCCCCTATTTTACTTACCTGAGCCCCTTCATCTCTTCAACGGGGACGCGCTGTCCCTCTCTCCACGGGGTCCCGGCTCTTGATTGGGTAGATTGATAGTGCAGCCATTGGCTCCCGCTGCTGTCAATCAAATCTAATGACACAGGCGCCGGTGGGCAAGGCCGAGTGCGGCATGCGTGTCTGTGGACGCAAATGCTGGACTCAGGAGCGCGCCCGCAAGGTAACCCCCTCGGGAGAGCGCTTCTCCTAGGGGGTTATCTAATGTCGGGAGGAGCCGCGAGACCCGCCGGGGGACCCCAAATGAGGATGTTCAGTTGAGGTGAGTATGACATGTTTGTTTAAAAAAAAAAAAGATCCTTTACAATCACTTTAACTGTACTTCTGTCTCAGTCTGATTTGTGGTTTCTGACATTAGTACAATAACAGTGCATATTTTCAGCACTGGTTACTGTAATAATGTCACCGGTTCCCAAAAAAGTGTCAAAAATGTCTGTTAGGTGTCCAACCTGTTCGCCGCAATGTCGCAGTCCTGCTAAAAATCACTGATCGCCGCCATTACTATAACTGTCAGCGTGTTCATTTTCTTTCCTCTTCCATAAATCTTTCTTTAGGATAAATGAACACAGATGTAAAGTTACAGGAGGCGACAGGTTCACTTTATGGTATTTGACCTTAATTAATGCTGGCTAGGGCATTAGGTTCTGACACATTGTCCCTTGAAAGACGCAATCTCCTGTGGTTTTCCTCAAACCCCAAAGGTCGGCCAAATGTAGTCTGTGGTCTGCCACTAAAACACCCACCAGGCCCCACTTCACATTTCACATTTCCTGAAGAGCTTCAGTTACATCACAGAAGACAGGCTGGTTCCGCAGATGGGGCAGCCAAGTCTGACACCAAGCATCTCTATAAAAAGTAGATCCGTCTGAAGTGCAGGAAATTCAGCTTGTGATTAGGAGTAGAATTCCTCAGGAATAACATTTAAGCCCAGCTACAAGTTGAACCAACCCATAGCTCCCAACTGTCCCTGATTTCGAGGGACTGTCCCTGATTCGGAGCAATGTCCTTCTGTTCCTCTTTCCTCCTCATTTGTCCTTCATTTTGGTCTGATCTATATAGTTGTATATAAAATGCACTATTTATCTTTTCAAAAAATGTTTCCTTTCATCTTCAAAAGGTGTTCAGGTCCCGGGAAACCCTGCTTAAAAATGATTAAATCTACAGCTCATGGTATAATAAGTGTAATCAGTAAATTGTAGATATAATAGTGACTATTTGAATAGGGAATTAGCATATTTGACACCGAATGTGGATAATTTCAGCCCCAATTTCCCATGCTCTATATAATTATGAAATAAAAAATGAATAATAATAATAATGACAAGAAAGGAACAGAAGACAATCAAAATTGTAATGTCCCCTCAAATTAGTGGTCGGTGGAGAAGGCCCCCTCCCTGGCTTACATTGGTGGTCAGTAGAAAAGTGCCCTTCACAGTAATGGTCAGTAGAAAAGTGCACCTTACATTGATGGTCAGTAGAAAAGTACCCCTTAAATTGGTGGCCAGTAGAAAAGTGTTCCTTACATTGGTTGTCAATTGAAAATTGTCCCTTACATTGGTGGTCAGTAGAAAAGTACCCCTGACATTGGTGGTCAGTAGAAAATTGCCCCTTACATTGATGGTCAGTAGAAAACTGTCCCTTACATTGGTAGTCATTAGAAAACTATCCCCTACATTTGTGATAAATAGAAAAGTACCCCTTACATTGGTGGTCATTTGAAAGGTACCACTTACATTGGTGGCTAGTAGAAAACTGTCCCTTACATTGGTGGTCAGTAGAAAAGTACCCCATACATCTGTGGTCATTAGAAAACTATCCCTTACATTGATATTCAGTAAAAAAACTGTCCCTTACATTGGTGGTAAATAGAAAAGTGCCCCTTACATTGATGGTCAGTAGAAAAGTGCCCCTTATATTGATGGTCAGTAGAAAAGTGCCCCTTATATTGATGGTCAGTAGAAAAGTGCCCCTTATATTGATGGTCAGTAGAAAAGTGCCCCTTATATTGATGGTCAGTAGAAAAGTGCCCCTTATATTGATGGTCAGCAGAAGACTGTGCATTACATTGGTGGTCGGGTAAGTAGAAAAGTGCCCTTTACATTGATAGTCAGTAGAAAAGTTTCCCTTACATTGGTTGTCATTGTCAACAGAAAATCGTCGCTTACATTGGTGGTTAGTAGAAAAGTGCCCCTAAATTTGGTGGTCAGTAGAAAAGTGCCCCTTACATTAGTGGTCAGTAGAAAAGCTCCTCTTACATTGGTGGCCAGTAGAAAAGTTCTTTTTACTTTGGTGGTCAAGGGCCTCTTCTCGAGGGAGAAGGATCTTTTACATTTATGGTCAGTGGGAGAAAAGACCACAAGGCACCTTATACTTTTGGACATTTGGAGGAAGAATCTTCTTTACAGTAGTGATTATATTTGAGCTTAATCAAGGACACCCTTCCAACCTCCAGAGGAATTATAGGGTTCTACAAAACCCTGGTTGAGGGGGGCTGTATTGAACACGAAAACCACCCACCATCCTCACCCCAGCATTAAAAAATATAGAATATATACGTTCTTTTCTTTTCAATCATGTGACGTGTGGGTCCTCGTCCTCATCTTCTTCCCTCCGGATAGTGTTAATGCCTGCATGAAGCCAGATGCCTCTGCTGCAGTGTGCAGATGTGAACTGACAGCTCTGAGACTGTGATAAATTACGTTTTTGCATTGTGCATTGTGCAAGTGCATTGTGGTTCTCTAAAACGAGAGCACAGCAGAAGCTGTTTACCTTAGGACTCTTTCTCTCACTGAAACTTCATACGGAGCCAGTGTGGATGGGAAGAGGATCCCTTCTTTGAATCAAATAATTCTTTGCATAGTTTTCAGCTTGAGCTATAGTGCTCTGTAAACAATAGGCTTTAATGGGTAATGTTGGGAACGTAATCATATAAGGCAGAGCCTGGAGCCATACCTGATTGGCAAGGTAAATATGAAATATTCATATGTCAGTGGCCAGGATCACAGGTGACACCAGGTCCTTGCTCCAGGATAGACCCCTGATGTTTTCAATACTAATTTTACTGGGCTGTCAACTCATCAATTAGAGAGTACTGAGGGGACAAGCCCGGGTAATGTGAAATCAGATCACGTCATGTGATTAAGTATAGGTGACTTGTAAAGAATGTTCCTGCACCTGGCCTGTAGGGTAGGGAAGGGGGTCACTTCTCTGAGTCATTCAGTTCTCTGAGCACCTTTTAGCTTGAGCTATAGAGCTCTGTAAACAACAGAATTTTTAGCAAAGCAATTCATGTTGGAAAGGTAAACATGTGAGACAGGGCCAAGAGCTTTACCTATTAGCTGGAAATGTAAATATGAAATACTCATATGCCCAGTGGCCAGGACCACAGCTGAGCCCTGGTCCATGATGGACCTGTGATGTTTTCTATGCCACCTTCATTGGCTGTGAACTCACCAAGCAGAGGACAATGAGGGGTCATGTTGAGTGCACAAAGAGCCTTGGTGAAATCAGATCATGTCATGTCACTAACGAAATGGGACAAGTGAAGAATGTCCCTGCACCTGGTCTGGAAGGGATGGGAAGGGGAGGTCAATTCACAGCAAAGGGGGGCACTGGTGGTAATTTGCACCATTCCCTTTAAACCAGCAATTGCACCATCGATGTAAACTGGAAATTGGAACGGGCAGGTTGTTATATAACTTTAAGGACAACAGGACCCCTAAGTGCCATGAAAATCTATGGTCTCATCTGTCTAGTTTTTGGTACCTTCACATATTAGGTTTGATCAGCCCATATACTGGCACAAAGCATGCTCATTGGCAGTAGAACAGTTCCCTGGCATGCACTTCAGATTCCCAATTGCCACTGGTCATATTCATTTGGCTCGCTCTATAGCTTTCATACAAAGAAATGTAGAGGAAAAATTTCACAGCTGGCACATCTCATACAATTTATATATGCTACACATTACAATTCGGTTTTTACTTGGGTTGCAGTTATATGAGATGATAGATTTCCCCATGAATGGGACACTTTTGCTAACACGTCTGGCCGTTTGTAGATGTGAGTGCTTTGGCACGCTTTAGCTGTAGTCTTAAAGAATATATTACCCCCAACATTTCATATTCCTGATATGTGTCTGTTATGCCATGTATTTGTGTTTAAAATGATCCTGTTCTGTTTGTATTGCTTCCTTTGTGTGAAAAATCTGGTGTTCCTGCCAGTCCCTCTGCTTTCCCGTTTCAAACTGACCACGCTAGGAATTACAGCACATCTATCTCAGCTAGGTCAGTTTTCTGGCTGTGCTGGGAGGGCAGCCTGCCTGTCCGACCAGTGATCAGACTTGTATTGACACGCCCCCACCCCTTGCACAGCCATTCACTGAGAAGATCAGTGTGCGGCTGTTTCTCTTCCCCCAGCTCTCCAAGCCTCTTACGCAGCTGAGAACAGAGATTATGTGATCACCCATTTATAAAAAAAAAGGAAAAAAATGCATTTATAATGTTTTGTATATACTGTATATACACAATTTTTTGCCTTTCATTTCTAATTTAAACTGAATGGGTTGTTTTACAAGGTAAGGCTTTGCATACACTCACCGGCCACTTTATTAGGTACACCTGTTCAATTACTTGGTAACCCAAATTGCTAATCAGCCAATCACATGGCAGCAACTCAATGCATTTAGGCATCTAGGCTTGGTGAAGACGACTTGCTGAGGATTAAAGGGAGCATCAAAATGGGGATGAAAGGGGATTTAAGTGACTTTGAACGTGGCATGGTTGTTGGTGCCAGACGGGCTGGTCTGAGGATTTCAAAAACTGCTGATCTGTTGGGATTGTCACACACAACCATCTCTCGGGTTTACAGAGAATGGTCCGAAAAAGAGAAAAATATTCAGTAAGTCCAATATCGTTGTGTGGACGAAAAAATGCCTTGTTGATCTCAGAGGTCAGAGGAGAATAGGCAGACTGATGATAGAAAGGCAACAGTAATTCAAATAACCACTCGTTACAACCAAGGTATGCAGAATGCCATCTCTGAACGCACAACACATGGAACCTTGAAGCAGATGGGCTACAGCAGCAGAAGACCACACCGGGGGCCACTCCTGTCAGCTAAGAACAGGAAACTGAGACTACAATTCGCACAGGATCACCAAAATTGGACAATAGAAGATTGGAAAAACGTTGCCTGTTCTGATGAGTCTCGATTTCAGCTGCGACATTCAGATGGTGGGGTCAGAATTTGGTGTAAACAACATGAAAGCATGGATCCATCCTGTCTTGTATCAACAGTTCAGGCTGGTGGTGGCGGTGTGATGGTGTGAGGGATATTTTCTTGGCACACTTTGGGCCCCTTAGTACCAATTGAGCATTGTTTGTTTAAACCCCACGGCTTACCTGAGTATTGTTGCTGACCATGTCCATCCCTTTATGACTACAGTGTCCTCATCTTCTGATGGCTCCTTCCAGCAGGATAATGCACCATGTCACAAAGCTCCAATCATCTCACCACTGGACAATGAGGTCCCTGTACTCCAATGGCCTCCACACTCACCACATCTCATCCAATAGAGCACCTTTGGGATGTGGTGGAACTAGGGTTGCCACCTCATCCCTTTAAAACCGAAAACATATGAATTACACAGGTTCTGTGGCTGATTAAGGTGGTAATTAAACTCACTCGGTGCCTTAGCTGCATTAAATTAGCCTCAGAACTTGTGTAATTCATATGTGTTCGGGTCTAAAGGGATGAGGTGGCAACTCTAGGTGGAACGGGAGATTGGCATCATAGATGTGCAACAGACAAATCTGCAGCAACTGCGTGATGTTATCATGTCACTATGGACCAAAATCTCTTAAGGAATGTTTCCAACACCTTGTTGAATCTATTCCACGAAGAATGAAGGAAGTTCTGAAGGCAAAAGGGGGTCCAACCCGGTACTAGCAAGATGTGCCTAATAAAGTGGCCGGTGAGTGTATCTTTTAACCTGCATAGGTTTGACAAGTTTAGCAAATAACCACTTAGGATGTTAACTGTTTTCCAAATACCCGTATTATCTTATCAGACATCACTTATAGTGTCTGGGCGGTTACTACTTTTGTCTATCCGCGTTGTGGTCCTGGGTTCAATGAGTGTGAGATATTTATTAGGATTTGCACTCAAAAATACATAAGTGGGTTACCAGCTGCCCCCCCAAATCGGAAAGTGGTAGAGAAAACACAATAAATGACAGCTACTATGGTTAAAGTAGAACTTTAGACAAAACTTTTTTCCATTTTGGATAGAGCGAGGGAGGGTAGTAACCCCTGTCAGATTTTTTTTTTTCACCCTCTGTGTCCCATTGTGGAGATTTCCCCTTCACTTCCTGTCCCATAGCCAAACAGGAAGTGAGAGGAAATCCCTGCAAATTAAGGGAATTTCTTGGGGAATTCCCCGTTTGAAGATTTCCCCCTCTATTATTTTTTTGAGGACAACCCAAAATTTGGGGATTTTCTTGTACTTTCACTTTCAATAACAATGGTAAACAGGACAAATAAAGAGGGTGAATCTCCCTAATGAGAGCACTTCCATCTCCAATCCAAACGCACATAAAAGTTTTGCCTTTAGTTATACTTTAAAGGTGTGGTTAGATGACATGTCAGCTGATCGAAAAAAGCCCCCAGCAATTGTTAGCTTCCACAGGGATCCTTCAGGTATGAGATATGCATACCTTCATGGGTCCAAGCTGGGTCAATGTAACTATGCAATTAAGATCATACCTAGACTTCATCCTAAAATGAAACATTCCTCTTTTCATACCATACCTAATTTTAGGCCCAGTGGCATTCTCACTAGGTCTCTCTGCTTCTCTATGCCATGCAGGCAGAGGGGCTGGCAGGAAACAATGATAACACCCGGGGCTTTTTTTCCCCAGAGAAAAGGTGCGGAAAACTCCCACCTTCTGAGCACCCTTTGTTTCTGCCCCTTACCAACCTCTGAGCACCGTCCCTTGGTTCACCCTCCTACCTACCTCCCAGTGCCGCCCCTTTTATTATATCTTTTCAAGTGACAACACTGAAGAAATGACACTTTGCTTTAATGTATCAACACACAGCCATTAATGTCTAAACCGCTGGCAACAAAAGTGATTACACTCCTAAGTGAAAATGTCCAAATTGGGCCCAAAGTGTCAATATTTTGTGTGGCCACCATTATTTTCCAGCACTGCCTGAACCCTCTTGGGCATGGAGTTCACCAGAGCTTCACAGGTTGCCACTGGAGTCCTCTTCCACTCCTCCATGAGGACATCACGGAGCTGGTGGCTGTTAGAGATCTTGCACTCCTCCACCTTCCGTTTGAGGAAACCCCACAGATGCTCAATAGGGTTTAGGTCTGGAGACATGCTGGGCCAGTCCATCACCTTTACTCTCAGCTTCTTTAGCAAGGCTGTGGTCGTCTTGGAGGTGTGTTTGGGGTCGTTATGTTAGAATACTGCCCTGCGGCCCAGTCTCCCAAGGGAGGGGATCATTCTCTCTGTTTCAGTATGTCACAGTACATGTTGGCATTCATGGTTCCCTCAATGAACTGTAGCTCCCCAGTGCCGGCAGCACTTATGCAGCCCCAGATCATGACACTCCCACCACCATGCTTGACTGTGAGCAAGACACACTTGTCTTTGTACTCCTCACCTGTAGCCTAGGAGGCCATCTTTATGTAGAGCAATAATTATTTTTTTTAGATCCTCAGAGAGTTCTTTGCCATGAGGTGCCATGTTGAACTTCCAGTGACCAGTATGAGAGAGTGAGAGCGATAACACTAAATTTAACACACCTGCTCCCCATTCACACCTGAGACCTGGTAACACTAACAAGTCACATGACACCGGGGAGGGAAAATGGCTAATTGGGCCCAATTTGGACATTTTCACTTAGGGGTGTACTCACTTTTGCTGCCAGCGGTTTAGACATTAATGGCTGTGTGTTGAGTTATTTTGAGGGGACAGCAAATTTACACTGTTAGCCTATGTACACACGATAGGATTTTCCGACACCAAAACATGGATTTTTTTCCGAAGGATGTTGGCTCAAACTTGTCTTGCATACACACGGTCACACAAAGGTTGTCGGAAATTCCGAACGTCAAGAACGCGGTGACGTACAACACGTACAACGAACCGAGAAAAATGCATTTCAATAGCCAGTGCGGCTCTTCTGCTTGATTCCGAGCATGCATGGACTTTTGTGCGTCGGAATTGTGTACACACGCTCGGAATTTCTGACAACAAGTCTTGCTGTCGGAAAATTTGAGAACCTGCTCTCAAACATTTGTTGGCGGAAATTCCGACAACAAATGTTCTATGGCGCATACACACGGTCGGACTTTCAACAAGCTCACATCCAACATTTGTTGTCGGAAAATCCTTTCGTGTTTACGGGGCATTACAGTAAAGAACCTCTACGTAGTTTAAGGTGTGTACGGCCCATTATACAAGCTGTACACTCACTACTTTACATTGTAGCAAAGTGTCATTTCTACAGTGTTGTCACAGACCTTGCGCTCCTCCACCTTCCATATGAGGATGCCCCACAGATGCTCAATAGGGATAAGGTCTGGAGACATCCTTGGCCAGTCCATCACCTTTACCCTCAGCTTCTTTAGCAAGGCAGTGGTCGTCTTGAAGGTGTGTTTGGGGTCGTTATCATGTTGGAATACTGCCCTGCGGCCCAGTCTCTGAAGGAAGGGGATCATGCTCTGCTTCAGTATGTCACAGTACATGTTGGCATTCATGGTTCCCTCAATGAACTGTAGCTCCCCAGTGCCAGCAGCACTCATGCAGCCCCAGACCATAACTGTACCTTAGAACAAAGCTCCAGCAGCTCGCCCAGTCACCGCCGAGGAGGCTGACATGATGCCTCAGTGTTTCTTGCGGGTTCACGGGCTCCGGCACTGTGAGTGGCCGGAGCCGCGATGATGTCACTCCCGCACATGTGAGTTCCGGCATGAGCCACTGGACCCTCAAAGCGCATGCACCGCTGACGTCAGCAGCTGCATGAAGGGTAAATACCTCCTAAACTGTGCAGGTTTAGGAGATATTCATTTTACCTACAGGTAAGCCTTATTATAGGCCTACCTGTAGGTAAAAATCACCAAGCGGGCAATACAACCACTTTAATGATAACAAGAAAGACAGACAGTAAAATAGATCCCCTGCTGTGAGCAACAATAGACCCCCAGCAACAGTAGACCCCCCCCCAGAAATAATAGACCTCATTCAGCAACAATAGATCTCCCACACAACAGACTTACCCCCCAGCAACAATTCCTTCCCCCCCCCATGACAACATATGACCCCAACAACAACAGATCTTCCAGCAGCTAGCGTCAGTGGCGGCTGGTGCTGGAGGATTTTGGTGGGGTGTGGGAGGGTCCCTCAGGTCTGCACTCGCCATACGGTGCAGTGGTCACGGCTCTCCTGGTGCCCGGCGCCGCAGATTCTGTGTTGACCCGACCTTCTTTCCTGGTACTGGGTCTTCGGCTTCCAGTCCTGATTGGCCGGTCAGCCGATTCGCTGGTATCGCAGGGTGGGAGGTTAGCAAAGAGCACTGCGCCCTGAGGACAATATGAAACTGGCCAGTTGGGGCCTTGGGCTGTGGTCACATGTTTGTATGGGGGTGATGGACCTGGTAGAGACCTGTTGGCTTGGCTCCCAGCACAGTGCACGGCCACAAAGATAGTACGGGGGGGGGCGTCCCCTGTGGACCGGCCGCCACTGTCCAGCATCAATAAACCCTCCAGCAGCCAGTAACAATACACCTCTCCCTCAACATTAGATCCCTCCCTGCAACAATTGACTCCCACCAGCAATAGACTACCCATGCAAAAATAAATCCCCACCAGTGACAATAGATTCCCCAGCAGGCAGCATCAATAGACCCTCCAGCACACACCAGCACTCCTTTCCATTACATACATCCATTGCTGGAGGTTCCAGAACTGCGTTCCCATGCGTTACCACTGAAAAAAGAAAAACCTGGTAACACCAATATGTGATGCGGACCCTCCATGATTGCAATAACCGAAATCAAATGAAGGAAAGGGGAGGGCAAGGGACAGTCAGGCTGGGGAGGAAAGGGGTGGAGAATGCTGAATGTCCTCCAGCTTCTAATGCACACTGTGAGAAGCTCACAGTGTGCGGTTAAATCAGAGTAAGCCCTTTCAGTACAGGAGAGGATCCAGTATAACTGTGCAAGACTGAAAGAAAGGCTGGAGCTCAGCTTTGCAAAACTACATTTAAGAATGAATTAATGAGTACAGAGCTGCATTAATTTGTGCCTCTTATATCTGCCCGGAGTTAAGCTTTAATGTAAACCCTGTATCCCCTGAGTCAGTTTAAAAGCAAACATCTCCCTGTTTGTCTGCACTCTGCCCCGTTCTTTTAGAATATTAGAATTCCACCTCGCAGCTCCATCGCCTGACAGTCCTACACATGTTGTAGCATGTAATCTGCTTACCTCTGTCATTCTCATTTAAAATAACCTGACCGTGTGAGTTTTCCTAAAGGCATTACATTCCTGCTTGGCCTGTGTGCACTCCATCCCTGGATCCACAAACAGATGGCAATCAGCTACATCCTAAGAACAGAGTTTTACCTAGCGAAATATTTTGCTTCTACATTCATTTTTATGGGTATTGTGCTGCACCACCTGAAGATGGCTATAGTACATCTCATTTTTATGGGTATGGTGCTGCACCAACTGAAGTTGGCTATAGTCCATCCCATTTTTATGGGTATGGTGCTGCACCACATGAAGATGGCTATAGTCCATCTCATTTTTAGGAGTACGGTGCTGCACCACCTGAAGTTGGCTATAATCCATCTAATTTTTAGGAGTACGGTGCGGCACCACCTGAAGTTGGCTATAGTCCATCTAATTTTTAGGAGTACGGTGCGGCACCACCTGAAGTTGGCTATAGTCCATCTCATTTTTAGGAGTACGGTGCGGCACCACCTGAAGTTGGCTATAGTCCAACTCATTTTTAGGAGTACGGTGCGGCACCACCTGAAGTTGGCTATAGTCCATCTAATTTTTAGGAGTACGGTGCGGCACCACCTGAAGTTGGCTATAGTCCATCTCATTTTTAGGAGTACGGTGCGGCACCACCTGAAGTTGGCTATAGTCCAACTCATTTTTAGGAGTACGGTGCGGCACCACCTGAAGTTGGCTATAGTCCATCTCATTTTTTGTCCAGTCGACAACGATGGTGACATGCTTTAGCGAAGAGCTGGCAAATTGCTGACTCTTAGCACTCACAAAACTTGTACACCATACAGCCAAGCATATGGGGACATCTGACCTTCACAGAGCAATTATATAGCAAAAAAGTAGGTGGACTCCCATCCAAATGATTGAGTTGAGGTATTTTTAGTGAAGGGTACTGTTAGGTAGGTGCAGCATGGTCCAGTAGCCGAAAGCACGCAGTCTCGGATTGCCCACAGGGATGTATTGCAGAACTTGTAAAATAGCACAAACAAGCCTGGTGGGAAAGTTTACCTGACTGGGGAACTTACAACAGGGCAGAGTCAGCAGTATTAGAGTCCTAACTGCCGACAGTGTCTGTAAGGTGGAGCAGAGTGCGGCCTGGCCGGTCCAACCCAAATGGGAGCTTCCTGAAGCGGCAGACTCTTTCCCTACTCCACCGGAACCTCTCCTTACCATTAGTGCTGTCCCTGACAGATGATTGTCCTGTTCCTACACTAGCTACTCATGTAAAGCACACCAAAACCCAGGAGCAGGGACCTAAAAAGACTCTGCGTGACCCAAGTTGGCCTCCAGGGTCACCAAGATCCAGCGCATCCAACCAGATCACTGCTCCAGGGGACAGAGAAAACATTAGAGAAATCCAGTTTCTCCCTACTTCCTCCTCCAGTTGCATTGCCACTATGGAAGAGCACCAGTGGAAACTGTAGACTGCACCTGCCTACAGGTACTCCTAATTCTATGGCATACAAGGTCATTTTGGACATCTGTGTGGTTCCAATCGTGTGACAACAGTTTGGGCAAGTTCCATTTCTCTTCGATGGCTGTACTCCCTGTGTACAAAACCGGCTCCATAGATAGATATAGTTTGATGAGTCTGGTATGGAGAAACTGGAGTGGTCTACACAGAGCCCTGACCTCAACCCTTCAGAACACCTTCAGGATGATTTGAAATGTCTATTACGAGCCAGTTCTTCTCATTCAACATCAGTACCTGACTTCACAAATGCTCTTTTGGTTGAATGGGTACAAATTCCCACAGACACACTCAAAAACCGTGTGAAAAACTTCCAGGAGGGGATGAAACTGCTATTATACCTGCTTTATACTAATGTCCATGGTTTTGGAATGGAATACCCAACATGGTCATATAGGTGTGATGGTCAAGTGTCCACAAATGTTTGGTCCATATATTGTAGTAGTATCCATATGTGCTTCACATTCTGACACCCTGAAATTTTTGGGGTTGATGTCCCCCTACATAATGTAACACTGACCTTCAGATACATTGAGTATAATGGGGCATGCTCAGGTTGCACCACAAAACATTTTTTCCCTGGTTCAGTCATGATAAGGAGAAGGTGTAACTTGAAATTAGTTCACCGTTCTTCTTTTAAGTCCATCTATAGTCAGTTTGTATAAAATAAAGGTTTTCCATGCCCCTTTTGTTGTCTTCGGTGCTTTTCTCCTTTACCTCTCTGGCCCAAAGATGCAGGAAACATTTTTGTAGCCCCTGAGACATCATCACAGGGCTTACAGCATTTTTCTGACCCTGGAAGGAAGAGGGGGCCCTGTGCACCCTTCTCAGATGCAAAGTGTCCTGTAGGACCATCTTCATCCTTCTCCTTGGGTGATGAGGACAGTGCTGTGTTGTCAGTCATCATGCCTAGGGGAGGAGTTTGGCAACGCCAGCACTGACTGCACAACATTCAAACTGGGTGACAACGCTTCACTAATTTCACTGCAGGGAATCTGTTTTGCACGCTGGTAAAGGAATGGGAGTACCTGCACATGGAATGCAAAGAATACCTGTGCATCCCGTTCCATCAGGCAGAAAAGGCCTGATGGAACGATTCCGTCAGACATTCCGACCATGTGTGGGCTTCATCGGACCTTCATCGGACATTTTCTGTTGAAAATTCTGATGGACCTAGAAATAGAACATGTTTCAAATCTTTCCGACGGACTCGAGTCTGATCGAAAAATACGTTCGTCTGTATGTTAGTCCGACGGACAAAAAAGGACGCAAGGGCAGCTATTGACTACTGGCTATGAACTTCCTTATTCTAGTCCGGTCGTAAGTCACCACGTTCGAAACGATCGGAATTCGGTGTGATCGTGTGTAGGCAAGTCCGTTTTGTTGGAACTCCGTCGAAAATCCTTGGGAGTTCTGGCGGACGATAAGTCCGCAAGTGTGTATGCGGCATTAGGGGCGCCTCTCTTCTCTTTTACACTCTGTAGCTCCTGCTGGAATCCCCTTGTGGATGGACATTTTATGGTTACACAACCTGGTCACATTGCTATAATCTTTTTATATGGACAATAAGCTGAAGGACCTATGAATACATGGTTGTGGAACAAATCATTAGAGTTTCCATTATTTCCTATGTGGAAATTTGTTTTGATATACAAGTGCTTTGGATTACAAGCATGTTTCTGGAACTAATTATGCTTGCAATCCAAGGTTTTACTGTATAATTTTTTGGTGCTAAGTAATTTGTATTAAATTGGTTAATTATAACAAGAAACGCAGGAAAATAGATGCCTCCAGCAATTGCAGACCCCCACCACCAACAATAGATCCCCCAGCAGTAACAGATGCCCACACCAAAACTATAGATCAACTTAAGCAACAATAGACCCCCCCCCAAAAAAAAAAATGTATCTCCTAGCAGCCAACATCAATAGACCCTTCAGCAGCCAGCAACAATAGACCCCTCACTCAACAGTAGACCCCCTCAGCAACAATAGATCACTTCCTCAACAGTAGATCCCCCAGCAACAATAGACACCTCCCTCTACAGTAGATCCCCCAGTAACAATAGATCCCCCACCAGCAAAAACAGACTCTCCCAACTATAGACCCCCTTCCAGCGACAATAGATCCCCCAGTACCTAGCATTAATAGATCCTCCAGCATATCCCAACACCCCTTTGTCATTACATACATGCAGTGCTAGAGGTGCCAGAACTGCGTTCTTCCACATTCCTGCTAAAGTACCACCCTCCCTTCCCCAGGCCAAGCGCTACTATGGGGAGCATTACAGAAGGCTAATAGGAAGAAAGGTTCAGGTAGTTATGCTAGCTCTATACAGAAATAGATTACATGGTTTTATAATGAATATAGCTTATGTTTTTATATCTTATATTCCCTTTAATACACATGTGTGTGCTTTAACAAGGAATCACATCATTTTCTACAATAGGAAGCCATAGAGCACAGTACGGCCGGCGGACGATATGAGATGCCAGGGCAGTTAAGTATATTTAATGCATAAGCATGCATTGCCTAATGTTGACACATTAGGAAAGCTGCCTTTCCTTTTAAGCCTGCATTACAAGCAACGCCTTACTAAACACTGCACAAATCAATGCTCCCGTTCAGGCAGCCTGAAGAATTGACTTAATCAATTCAGCAATGTCATTTGTGAGAGAGGCCTTTATGGTTTACACAGAGCAGCTCTCTCAGTGTGCTTATGTGTACACCAGTGGCTTCACCAGTCTCATGGCCAGGGCTGGTTTTGTAGCTATTTCCATTATTTACAAAACCATAGCAATGAAAATATAAATCTAGCACCCTCTACCTAGGTAGGTGCTAGCGATCATTTTATTTTTGGTTAGAGCTGGTAAATTTTGGCAGGCCTAGCTGGAAGCCAGGCCTGTTTGTTTTGATCTGTGTGGGCTGGGAGTGGCTCAGAGTAGGCTGGTGACTCTCAGACAGCATCACTCCACTGTCACCTCCCTTTTCCTTCTAGAGGATTCTAGAAGAGAGGTGGGGAAGCGAGGTGGAGCTGTCTGGGGTGTCTCAGGGAGCCCTGACCAATACCCAACTAGGATTGGCAGGGGGCAGGCCTCCTTGAAATACCTGGAGTCAGCCCAGCTGGGGAGGAGTTGCCGGGTGGAAGAACTGAGGATGGAATACTAGGCTGTCGGGGCCTTTGAGGGAGCTCCCCAGTCTTTGGGGGGTGACCTTGGGTCTGGGACTTGGGTGCGGAACGGATCCCTTCAAGAACACATGAAGGATCTGAACAGGAGGCGCAGAAAGGTGTCAGAGAGGACAGCAGGAGCTAGTACATCCAAGCAAGTCTTCAGGAGGGAACCACCGGTGTGTGACGTGCTATCGGGAGGACTGGAGAGGCGTGCCAGAGAGGACTGTGAGGAAACAGTCAGAGCTGGGTGTGGAGCCAGTGAAGATAAGAATTTCAAGAGCAGTGAAGTCGGGCAGCTGGAGCCAGGAGGGATGGCAGGGCCTGAAGAGGGCTGACTGGGAGCAGTAGTCCACCTTAGGTCAGCTAGCACTAAAAACGTCCTATTCTTTTGCTACATCAAAGGGGCCCACGGTCCCTGCCTGCAAATTGCAATTTTTAAGGCCTGACTGAGTAAGTGTTGGGCTTAACTATGTGCTAGCTGTACCTGAAAGTGAAGCGTTGACCTCATGATTCTCATTTGCTCTGACATGCACTGTGAGCTGTAAGGTCTTATATAGACAGGCGTGTGGCTTTCCTAATCAAGTCCAATCAGTATAATCAAACACAGCTGGACTCAAATGAAGGTGTAGAACCATTTCAAGGATGATCAGAAGAAATGGAGAGCACCTGAGATAAATATATGAGTGTCACAGCAAAGGGTCTGAATACTTAGGACCATGTGATATTTCAGTTTTTCCTTTTTAATAAATCTGCAAAAATGTCAACAATTCTGTGTTTTTCTGTCAATGTGGGGTGCTGTGTGTACATTAATGAGGAAAAAAATGAACTTAAATGATTTTAGCAAATGGCTGCAATATAACAAAGAGTGAAAAATTTAAGGGGGTCTGAATACTTTCCGTCCCCACTGTATATTCCTATCCCTATCCAAGTTCAAATCCCTCAATAAAACAACAAAACAAACATCTGGACTGTTCAATGTCTCTAAGGTGATAGGGAAGGGAATGCCGTTCTGGGCAGGGTGACAGGTGGGTCCCAACTTTCAGCAGCCCCTACGAGGGGGGTACCGCTACATACTTTTCCTATACTAGGGTGCATGGGAAACAAACGTTCCTAGGCCAACAGTGAAAATCAGCACAACTAAGTGCGAGACGTGCTACACATAAGGTACAGATGCCACCTATCCAGGATTTGCTGGGAAAGTCCCGCATTTTGGCCCTCTGTCCTGCCAATGCTGGTCCTGGGACATGTAAGGGATCACAATATCAACCCTATTTGAGTTAGTGCACATACAGGATTTGTTGGAAAAGTCCCTCATCTTTGTTCTCTGTCCCGCCAAAGCTGGTCCTGGGACATGTCAGCCATCCCCCAATTGTACTAAATCGATGATCTGGGTTTAGAACCACTTTAATTGCAGGGGATCGGGGCCATGAGAGGACAGCCTCTGCTTGTTTAGAGGTGGGGGTCTGGAAGGGACCAACCCATTAAATGGTTGTTGTTGGCAGTCCCTGTATATTCGTAGACATGGTCTGGATGGGATCAACCTGTATACTGGAAATGATTTGAGCATGCCCACCCAAAAAGTTGGCAGACGAAATGTGGACTATGTCTGGGGTTAGAAGTGGATGGATCCAGGACCAAAATGTTGGTAAATATGATATGGGATGTAGGTAATAAAGTGGAAGAAAGCTCCAACTTGATCTATTCCAGAGCTGCAGGATCGCGTACCTGGAATGGATTAAAAATTGGTAAGTGTACAGATTTTTATACAGCTCAGGCAGAATAGGTAGGAGGAAGGGGGACAGAACAGAACTCGTAGTTAGGCTTTTCTTCCATGATAAGTCACTACAAAATACTTTAGCTGTTTTTTTTGGGAAAAGAAGTACTGCCCTTCTTATCTATTTATAGTGGACCTATTTATTTCATGATAAGTGACTGCTCCAATATATAGAAGGCTACAGTGTGATTTCAGAGAGAGGGCAGTGCTAGAACCAGAGAACACATTGACCTATAAATGAATGGGCTTAGACTCAGAAACATTCACTAGATGAGGAATTAAAGCTGATGTTTAGGTAGGTACCCATTTGCATAGTTATATTGGTCCAGCTTGTACCAATGTAATCATGTACTGTATGTGCCAAACCTAGTCCATATGAAAGCTGAAAATCTTTATAGTAGGCACAGCACCTGAAAACCAAAGCCAGTCTCTGTTGTAGCGGTGCCCACTACAGCGATTTCCAGCTTTCAGGTATGGCATATAAATACTTACATTGCTCTCCAAGCTGGACCAAAAAAACTGCAAAAATGGCCATACCTGAAATCCAGCTTTAACATACGTAAAGGGTTGTAAACCCTCGTGTTTTTTCACCTTAATGCATCCTATGCATCAAAGTGAAAAAACACCTGGCAGTAAACGGCCCCCCTAGCCCTCCCCCCCCCCCCCCGTTTTACTTACCTGAACCCCGTATTTACCTTGGCGAGGATGCGTTGTCCTTCTCTCCACGGGGTCCCTGCTCTTGATTGGCCAGATTGATAGAATCGCCATTGGCTCCCGCTGCTGTCAATGGAATCCAATGACGCGGGAGCCAGGGGGGCGGGGCCAAGTCCGGCATTTGTGTCTATGGACGCAAATGCTGGATTCGGGGGCACGCCTGCAAGGTGACCCCCCCAGGAGAGCGCTTCTCCTAGGGAGTTATCTGATGTGGGGAGAAGCCACGAGAGCTGCCGAGGGACCCCAAAAATGGACGATCAGGGCCACTCTGTGCAAAACAAGCTGCACATTGGAGGTAAGTATGATATGTTTGCTATTTTTAAAAAATAAAAAACGAGCCTTTACAATCACTTTAAAGTAAGTTTGTGCCCAGACTATGCACATTACGTATATGTTCTAAACAATCTGTCAAGGCACTTTAAAAAAGCTAACTGAAAACCAACTTTAGAGTCTTCATTGTGGTTTTTGGGAATCTTTATGAATGAATGACTTCACAGTACAAGCAGCTAAACTGTCTATTAAGACTATGTGAATACTTTCTTTTTCATAGTCTGGGCACAGGTTCACTTTAATTTTCACATTTAAAAGTACAGTTTACAAATATAAAATCCCACTTTACATTGCTCCCTACTTAATCTAAATCAGAATACCCCCACAGGGAAGCTTATTTACCCAGTGGCAGACAAAGTTACAGGGCCGCTGTTCAAGAACAATTAATAGGCTCCCTCAACTACTGCCGAAGAATAAACCCTTATTTACCTAATTTGCTTTCTCACGATCCATAGTATGCAGCTGGGGTTGAATATTGCACATTTCCTTCACTTCATGTCCAGATGGTGTCAAGAGGGCATGGAAAAAACAGGTAGGTAAAGGAGTAGTGAAGGAGCTACTCCCTGTTGGATACCATCTGTATGGTAAAACCTAGGAGCATGGCTGAGGATAATGAAGAACACCTTATGAGTGTCACCTGCCCTATATGAAAGCAGTGTCTAGGTCTACATGACAAGTTGAGTACATAAGCCTCATACGTACGAGTGCACATACATGAGTCTCAGCCCCCACCTGAACCACATAAAGGATGTAGCGCACCCTCTAAGGAGCCGCAAGTAGAATGGGATCCCCCACCTTGCACAGACAGGCACACCGAATTTTCACACTCACTCCAATGTCAGAAAACAATCCAATACTTTGCTTTTTTTTGTTATTTATTGCGGGGTAATATCTTGGATAGTTGTCTGCTGAGTCATCCAGCCTCCCTGAGTCACTTAACCCTGACCCAGATTCAACCAAGGCCTGGCTCTCAACCAAACCAATTTTCCTACACTAACAAAACTATTTACATCTAACACACTAGAGGGTGGTACGAGTATAAATGACCCACAGTCCCAGAGGGCTCTTACTTAGCTGCACAGTCTACACACCCACTGTACTTGCCTCTCAGTGGTGGCAGAGGCCTCCTTCGGTCTTTAGTCTTGCTCATACCCAAAATCTTCTACAGCATTGGCCGTGCCTGCACAGGAACAAGCAGCATAGACTTGAAAGCCATACTCCTAAACTCTCTTGTGTTACCACATGACTCCTCTGCTTGGTCGCTGCTACTCTATAACCCCTGCGCATCCCCCGGTCTCCAGTTAGTTGCTGGACAACTGACTGCCCTAATTTATATTATGGTTATCCATACTTCTACTGTCTACTGCCTGCCTTGACCTTTGCAATGTACATGGGTTCCTCCCTGTCTGCTACATGCCCTGAAGTTTGTTATTTTCACAGATTCCTCTGTCTGCCGCCTGCCCTGACCTTTGCTACAATTGCATGTTTTTCCCTGTCTGCCACATACTCTGACCTTTGCTACATTCATGGATACCTCTACTATCTGCTGCCTGTCCTGACCTTTGCTTAGTTCATGGATTCCTCCCTTTCTGCCACCTGCCCTGACTATTCCGGACTGTACCCTATCTTGTTTATCCCATTGCTGCATTGTACATTATATACAGTATCTCTCAAAAGTGAGTACACCCCTCACATTTTTGTAAATATTTTATTATATCTTTTCATGTGACAACACTGAAGAAATGACACTTTGCTACAATGTAAAGTAGTGAGTGTACAGCTTGTATAACAGTGCAAATTTGCTGTTCCCTCACAATCAGTCAACACGCAACCATTAATGTCTAAACCACTGGCAAGAAAAGTGAGTACACCCCTAAGTGAAAATGTCTAAATTGGGCCCAATTAGTCACATAGCATGTGACTCATTAGTGTTACAAGGTCTCAGGTGTGAATGTGGAGCAGGTGTGTTCAATTTGGTGTTATCGTTCTCACTTTCTCATACTAGTCACTGGAAGTTCAACATGGCACCTCATGGCAAAGAACCTCTGAGGATCTAAAAAAAAGAATTGTTGCTCTACATAAATATGGCCTAGGCTATGGGTCAGGAGTACAAAGACAAGTGTGTCTTGCCTACAGTCAAGCATGGTGGTGGGAGTGTCATGGTCTGGGGCTGCATGAGTGCTGCTGGCACTGGGGAGCTACAGTTCATTGAGGGAACCATGAATGCCAACATGTACTGTGACATACTGAAGCAGAGCATGATCCCCACCCTTCAGAGACTGGGCCGCAGGGCAGTATTCCAACATGATAACAACCCCAAACACACCTCCAAGATGACCACTGCCTTGCTAAAGAAGCTGAGAGTAAAGGTGATGGACTGGCCAAGCATGTCTCCAGACCTAAACCCTATTGAGCATCTGTGGGGCATCCTCAAACGGAAGGTGGAGGAGCGCAAGGTCTCTAACATCCACCAGCTCTGTGATGTCATCATGGAGGAGTGGAAGAGGACTCCAATGGCAACCTGTGAAGCTCTGGTGAACTCCATACCCAAGAGGGTTAAAGCAGTGCTGGAAAATAATGGTGGCCACACAAAATATTGACACTTTGGGCCCAATTTGGACATTTTCACTTAGGGGTGTACTCACTTTTGTTGCCAGCGGTTTAGACATTAATGGCTGTGTGTTGAGTTATTTTGAGGGGACAGCAAATTTACACTGTTATACAAGCTGAACACTCACTACTTTACATTGTAGCAAAGTGTCATTTCTTCAGTGTTGTCACATGAAAAGATATAATAAAATATTTACAAAAATGTGAGGGGTGTACTCACTTCTGTGAGATACTGTATATTCTCTTCTACCTTGGGCCTGCCAATAACATTCTACAGACAGAGTACATACAGTAGTTTTGTGTAGCAAGCCTTGGGGGGGGGGGGGGGGGGCAACCTAGTGCCCATAGGTCTGCCTACCTTAAGGAAAGGGGGGCTGCTATAGATGAAGCTACACTCGCACGCATCCCTCTTATTTACCCTAGCTGTAATCCAGACCTTATAGTTAGATCCTGCACCAGTGCTTTGAGTTATACCTATCATTTTTCCATAAGGAAAAAATCTACACTGATATAAAAATGCCAAAGCAGTGTTTATGTGGAAACCTTGATGGAACGTTATTTTTGTGTTCCGGAACAGAGGGTTAGAAGGTTCATTAGGCTAAATGCCTCCCACCATATGGCCAGACTGACTAAGATTACTTGACGATACAGCCTTGAGGGGTTAATTGGTTGCAGATTTCGCAGGCCGTCTGAGGAAATACTGAGGGCTCGGCCAAATGTGCAGTACTGTTTACATCAGAATATTTCATAGAGAGGCACTGCCAGTAGATGTGTTTGTATTTTACTCCATAAAACATTTTCTAGAACAAATTTGGCTCACAAATCCTTTAGAAAGGCACTGGATGGGGGGAAGGGAACTCTATATACAAAGTAGAGTTTGGTAAAAGTGACAATATAGTGTATTTTCGGTGGGCACACGTTGGAGTCTCTATTGCAGTTGGCCTAATGTCATTTTTATGTGACTTTCAACTTTTGACATGATTCATTTTGAGATTTAGAATTTAGACAGAAGACAATTACATAGCTCCCAACTGTCCCTGATTTCGAGGGACTGTCCCTGATTTGAAGCAATATCCCTCTTTCCTCCTCATTTGTCCCCCATTTTGGTCTGATCCATATAGTTGTATATTTAATGCACTTTGTATCTATCAAAAAGTGTTTTCCAGCGCTAAACATTTCATCTGATTTCTAAATTGCTGCATTTGTAAATTCCAAAAGCCAATATAAAGGAATAGTAGTGGTAAAAAAAAAGCACTTGTGTGTGTAACCAACCTTGTTTTTTTGTACAATTCTCCTTTAAGGGGGCATGACAGGGGGTGTGTCCTATGCCTGCATACTTTTGCTGATAGGTGTCCCCCATTCCCTTCTCAGAAAGTTGGGAGGTGTGCAAGAGCCACCACTACTCTCAGAGCAGTAATGGTTCTAGGAGCCAATCATATGTGTTGCATGCAAATGTGCTAACAAGGAACAGAGGGAAGACCTTATGACTCTGTTGCTTCTCCTCCACTGTCCAGTCCAGTACAGGGTGAGGGTAGGGAGATGACACCACTGTATTTCTAACTGTAACAGAGGAAGTGGTGTCATTCTCCAGGCTGTGATGTGTGGCCTGTAAATCTCAGGACTGGGTAAACAGATTAGCAAATAATTTGGCAGGTTAATCAGTTCTCTTATTTGTATTTCGTCTGTGTGCTCAGATGTTTGTACAGAGTTCACCTTTAAGCCATGCAACCATATAGCCCAACAGTGGGGAAAAGTCAAGATTATTTTGCTTAAAGTAGGGTTCCACCCAAAAAAACAACAATACATGAAAAATCCTAAACAAAAAAACAAAAAAACCTTTGGATATTTTTTTTTTTTAACTTACCTCTAAATGCCTGTTGCTAGGGGGTCCCTCGTAGTCTGCCTCTTTCAGTGCCTGGGCTGGTGACATCACTTCCCCCTCGGCACAGGAAGGGATCCGCTCTGCTCCCTCCCTCCTGTCAATCATCTGGGACCCATTACAGGTCCCAGGTGACTGAGAGGCCAATCACGGTGCGCAGCGCCGCTCGCGCACGCGCAGTGGGTGCCAGACTGTGAAGCCACAGCCCGGCGCCCACAGTTGCAATGCCGGCGCCGCTGAATGGAGGGGGAGACGAGCGGGGCTTCGATCCCCCGCATCGCTGGACCCTGGGACAGGTAAGTGTCCAATTAAAATTCAGCAGCTGCAGTATTTGTAGCTGCTGACTTTTAATTTTTTTTTTTACTGGACCCCCTGGGTGGAACTCCTCTTTAACTTTACAAATATTGTAGAAAACAGTTTAGTTATCTCAAGTGTGTAATTAGCCGTTTGGGTTGCCTCTGAGTAGACATCACAGCACACGCAACACTATCTGCATGGAGTTTGCATGTCCTCCCTGTGCTTGTGTGGGCTTCCTCTGGGTACTCCCTTTTTCTCCAACACCCCAAGAACATACTGATAAGTTAATTGGTTTGTGTCTAGTATTGGCTCTAGTATGATATTCCACTGGGCACTTTCAAGATGGCTGCCTCACCATCTGCCCCAATAGCACGATAAAAACGCTTTGCCTGCCCAGGGAGATAAGCGCTATAGAAATAAAAACGAATGATTGAATTACCAGTATTAGCACTCTTCTCTCTGCTTTATAAGATACAACAGCATGACACATATTATTCATGTTCGTAAGACATTTTTTTTCTCCTGCGTCTACCTACACAAGTAGGGAAAACTAATTTTCCCTTTGACGGTTTCTTATGCTACCCACACACAATGCAAAATACTCTAAATCTATTCAAAAAGGAGAGCCAGTCAATCAGAAATCTTATTTCACTAAAGGGAGGTCTGGTTGCTATGCGGTAGCATTGGAACCCTGGTTGAAGAAGTCAAAGCTGTGACTTTGCTTCTGCTCCAAGAATGACCCGGGCCAATTACTGGCCTCCCCGTACATAACATTATTACCCCATTATGAAAATCCATTGACCGGTGTTTGATGTGCACTTTAGACGCATGCCAATTGCAGAAAAACAACGCTTATGTACACAAGCCCTCAAAAGGTGTCAAGGTGGAGGGCACCGAAACTTTGCACCAGACCCCTATATTTTTAATTAGGCCACTGCTACTATGGGTTACTGCCTTCTGCACTTCCCTTTTGCTTTCCATGCTCACTAAATAAGCCTTGAAAACCTAAAATAATGTGCAGGCAAAGAGCCTCCACTTCTTAGGAACCCCCCCCTGTGCTCCCACACACAGATACCTTGGTATATGTGCCTCAGAAAATATGTGAAATGGCAGTGTGCTGGCTCTGCAACACAAACAGCCAATTAAAAATATTTCCTGCTGTTGGAGACAAGAAACCTAATCCTGAGATAACCTCCAAAGTTGACAGCAAAGGGGGGACACAAAGCAGTGAAGTTGACAATATTCAGAGATGCTGAGGTTCTCCGGAAAAGCCAGGAGAGAAGGAAAAGGGGGATAAAATGCCATGGGAGAAATTCATAGAAGTAGTTCATCCACGAGAGTAGGAAATGAGCAAAAGATCAATAGGATTCTAGTTCATAGACTGATGTCTAAAAAGGTTGCAAGACACCCAACTGGGGATCAAGCAGCCTACTTTTGGAGCTTTCAGAGAATATATCTGTCACCACACAGGTAGGATGGGTGGCCACATTCGATGCTCATTTGGTTATCCTGGATAATCCTGCACTGGGTAGTAGTTGGATCCCAGTATGGAATAGAGTAGAAGGTTTTTACCCCAAAAGAAGAAAAAAAAACTGCAGCCAAAAAAAGGTAAGGTCAGCAGAGGTGCCCGTATTCAAGGGAGACACTTAAGAATTATTTCTTTTAAAAAAACAATATTAATTTGTCATACGGCAATCAAAAACACCAGTTGGAAAGTTTAGCGCCCTTTAATTGTTGTCCCTCCTCTGGTGATGTAGTAGGTGGAGTCTTTTTTAATACCAGCTGCGAGTGGGGCCTGGCGGTTAAGGGTTTAGGAGCAGGTCACCCATGACCGACAATATGTAGGTCTGTGTCATATGAAGAGACTGAGAGAGCCAATTGGGTTGAACCACCAGAAGAACCAGAAATGGACACATAAGGAGAAGGTGGAGGAACCCTGCCAACCTTGACCTTCGCTTGTCAGTGGCTTGGTTTAGGACAGCCTTGGTGCCTATGTTTGAGGAAAACCCTATGTGTGGAACCACCATTGAGGACTGACTGGAAACACCTGGGAAGATGGCTGCTTGCAATGGTACTGTGTATACCAAGTGTTCTGCACTGTGAACCATAAAGAAGAACTGTTGCTGTTTGAACCTGAGTTGATGTAGTAAAGCTGTGGTCTCCAAACTGTGGTCCACTGGTAAGATGTGGCCCTTTGCTTGCCTGCATCTGGCTCTTGGGGCACCATTCCATACACTGACACCAAAGATGGGGCACCAACCCTCCCACTGACACCAGTGATGGGGCACCATTCCTGCCACAGACACCAGTGATGGGGCACCATCCCTCCCACTGACACTAGTGATGGGGCACCATTGCTGCCACAGACACCAGTGATGGGGCACCATCCCCCCCACTGACATCAGTGATGGGGCACCATTCCTCCCACAGACACCAGTGATGGGGCACCATTCCTCCCACAGACACCAGTGATGGGGCGCTATTCCTCCCACAGACACCAGTGATGGGGCACTATTCCTCCCACAGACACCAGTGATGGGGCACTATTCCTCCCACAGACACCAAAGATGGGGCACAATTCCTCCCACTGACACCAGTAATGGGGAACCATTCCTCCCACAGGCATCAATGATGGGGCATTATTCCCCCCTTGAATACCAACAGTGGGCCACCATTCTTGTCTTTGATATCAACAATGGAGTATTTTCTACTTCCACTGGCCACAGTTCTGCACCCTAGATTGGCCCTTTGTTTGAAAAGTTTGGAGACTTCTTCAATGAAGCATTAAAAATCTATTTGGAATGGACATTCTTTATTCTGGGTAACAGGCTTCAGGTTGGGAATACGTGGGAAGGCAGCCTCAGGCGTCTAGATGCGTTTATGCACGTCAAGCGTTTGGGCATTAATTAATTTCATTGGCCAGAATAATACGCATGTGTAGACGCATTTATACGTGTCAACCATTTTTTCTGCCAAAACTCTGCTGCCCCTGGATGCGCTGGCAGTGTTTTGCTTTTTTTGACTCTAAGCAAGCAAGGTCCATAAAGACATGGATGAGCGAGTTTAGGGTGGAGGAATTTGGCCTTCACAAAGTCCTGACCTCAACCCAACAGAACACCTTTGGGATGAATTAGAGCGGAGACTACTACTACTACTACTACTACCTTACAAATGTGCTTCTGGAAGAATGATCAAACATTCCCATAGACACACTCCTAAACCTTGTGGACAGCCTTCCCAGAAGAGTTGAAGCTGTTATAGCTGCAAAGGGTGGGCCAACTCAATATTGAACCCTACGGACTAAGACTGGGATGCCATTAATGTTCATGTGCGTGTAAAGGCAGGGTTATCTCTTATGCTATTTTTCTTCACTTCCTGTCCCGGGGGAATTTCACCAAAAAGTTGACATTATGATAAAATGCATTGGAATCAGAAGGTAAAGTGAAAGTTCATATAAACCCAACTCGTAACTTTTAGTTTTAGACTAGGAAAGGGTTATATTTTATGCTGCCTGTTTCCTACTGGGAAGATTTTTCTTCACTTCCTGTCCTGGGGAATTTCATCAAAAACCATAGACACACTCCTAAACCTTGTGGACAGCCTTCCCAGAAGAGTTGAAGCTGTTATAGCTGCAAAGGGTGGGCCAACTCAATATTGAACCCTACGGACTAAGACTGGGATGCCATTAAAGTTCATGTGCATAAAAAGGCAGGCGTCCTAATAAATTTGACAATATAGTGTATTTACACCATATGGAACAAATAATAATAGTGAATTGGTAAAATATGTTTAAAATGGCTTAATGTTATTTTTTATGTTGATGTGTGTTGTCAAATATTGACGGTATTCAGCTTATTTTGTAAGGCAGCCAATTGAAATTCAGCTTACTGGAGCCAGCTCAGATAAAGATGAATTGTGATTGGTTGATGTGGCTTAGTGAACACTGTTCTATGTCTTGTTTAAGGGAAACCTTGTATGAAAATGCAAGGCCTGCATATGCTGTAGCCCTCCCACCCCCTGATTTAAAAATACTAAAAGCAATATTAAAAAAAAAAAAAAAAAATGGAAGAAAAATGTAAAAAAAAAAAAAAAACACTTAACCAGATCCCGTCGTACTCACCTGAACAAAACCCTCTACTGAGGGTTCATAATGCAGATAGACCTCACCAGCACACAATGAGCTTTGGGCTCTGTGTAACTAGAGCTGAGGTCAGGATGACCTGCTTTGCTGTAGGTAAGAGCAATGCTTAATTGAGCGGTCACCCACTTTACAGGCATAGAGCTGAGTAGTGGTGTCAGTGACACAATGGGGACTAATCTATACAAGGCCACTGCTAGTGATTAGCCATTAAAGGTTACACAGGACCAGTGCGTTCTAACCAGGAAATAAAAATGTTACCTACAAATCCAATTTAACAGTCAGCCTGGGACAGATAAATAAAACAGAAGGGATAAAATAATTACTTTCCTGAAAAAATGCTTATTCGGGTTTTCTTGTGATGTTGGCCATGTCTGAAGGCCTCGGCACTTGGCCATGTGATCTCTGCTGAAGAGGATAATCAAAGTTTTATTCTTGCAGACTGGCTGATGCTCCCCTTTGTCATAGATCGGGGCTCTCCAAATTTTCTAAACATGGGGTCAGTTTACTCTTCTTTAGACTTTAGGGGGGCCAGACTGTGGCCATTAGGAGTACAAAAGGTCCTGATGTCAGTGGGAAAAAACTGTCCCATCTTTGGTGCCAGTGGGAGCAATTGTGCCCCATCATTGGTGTCAGTGGGAGGGATTGTGCCCCATTGTTGGTGTCAGTGGGAGGAATTGTGCCCCATCGTTGATGTCAGTGGGAGGAATTGTGCCCCATCGTTGGTGTCAGTGGGAGGAATTGTGCCCCAATGTTGGTGTCATTGGGAGGAATTGTGCCTCGTCATTGGGAGGAATTGTGCCTCGTCATTGGGAGGAATTGTGCCCCATTTTTGGTGTCGTTGGGAGGAATTATGTCCCTTCAGTGGTGTTAGTTGGCTGGGAATTATGCCCCATTGTTGGTATCAGTGGACGGAATAGTGCCCAAAGCGCCGGATAAAAGCAAGCAAAATGCCGCATCTGGCCACCGGGCTGCAGTTTGGAGACCACTGTCTTAGATTGGGAGACCAAGGGGTTGATTTACTAAAGGCAACAAGACTGCACTTTGCAAAGTGCAGTTGCACTCAGTAGGTACAATTGCTCTAGAGCTTTGTAAATGAGGTAAAGCTTCACTTTGCAAAGAGCATGCAAAGGAGAATAAAAAATCAGCATGTTTGCTTGCACGTGATTGAATGATGGAAGTCAGCAGAGCTTGTGCTCATTTACTAAGCTCTGGAGCAACTGCTCTTGTAGAGTGCAACTGCACTTTGCAAAGTGCACAGTCAATTTGCCTTTAGTAAATCAACCCCATGTGTCTGGGCCTTTACATGACCAGCACTGAAAGAAGCCCATGGCAGTATTTTCTCCAGGCAAGGTAAGAATTGTAGACCTTTCATATTGTTGCCATTTTCTTGGCTAGAGAGGAGCTATGTTAGATTGTGGAAGAGAGCAAGGTAAAGAAAGGGAAAAGGAGAAGAACATGAACTGATAGGTAGCCATGAGGTAAGGCAGAACGGTAACCTGGCAAAAGACAAGGCCAAATGAAAAGGCATGATGGAAGCGAGGTTCCAAGATCACCAATGACTGCAAGTGTGGTAATGGTAAATACCCAATGGCAAGTAGACCACTTAAGATAGTGGGGGTTATTTATGAAAGGCAAATCCACTTTGCACTGAAAGTGCACTTGGAAGTGCAGTCGCTCTAATCTAAGGGGTAGATCTGAAATGAGTGGAAGCTCTGCTGATTTCATCATCCAATCATGTGCAAGCTAAAATGCTGTTTTTTATTCTCATTGCATGTCCCCCTCAGATCTACAGCGACTTTACTTCCAAGAGCACTTTCAGTGCAAAGTGGATTTTCCTTTAGTAAAAAAAACCCCAATGTGATGGCTAAGTGATTATCCCTTTTGGCTCAGAAAACTTGGCTTTTGGGATTTCTACTGGTGCTCTACTTGTGCTCACAACCACAAATACATTGTGAGGTTAACCTCCCTGGCGGTATGATTATTTCAGATTTTTGCGTCTCAAAGCGGTACAATTATTTTCCATAAAAATTTGGCGTTTTATATCGTAGGTCTGTAATTCTTAGCAATAACACACTTAGATCTGTCCACCAAGAGTCTAGTAGACATCCCGGGTATGATGAAGTTTGAAACACAAAATCATAAATTATAATATAATAAATAAATCTAAATAATTAAAAAAATAATAATATAATAATAATAATATAAATTTCCCCACGATTCACTATCGCTCAATTCTGCAAGTGTTCTAATTTACTATCGCTGTTTTCTAGCTGGTCTAAAGCCACTTTTGACGTAAAGGGACACTTTTTGGTTGCTATGGACAATCTCCAGTTTCCAGGCAGAAAGAACAGTATATATATCATATAAAACTGCATGCAGGGCATAGGACAAAGCACTGGGGACAAAAGGGAAATGAAATGATTTCATACAGTACTGTAATCTGTAAGATTACAGTACTGTATATGTTATGATTTTTACATTTTTTAATTTGCCGCCAGGCTCCGCCCCCATGCGTCGCAACGCTCGCAGGGAACGGAGCCTGGCACAGAGAGGCTTCGGGCGGAGGACAGAGCCCGCAGACACCGCGGGGGGGACATCGCAGGATCCTGGGGACAAGGTAAGTAACCTGCACCAGGATCTTGAGACGTACTCCCGAGTGTGGCTCGGGGTTACCGCTAATGGTGCTGAAATTTAACCCCGAGCCACACTCGGGAATACCGTCAGGGAGGTTAAAGAGACCCTGTTTTCATACCAGTCATTTTCTCAACGATCTTACTATAAGAATTTATGTGCATTTGTAGGTGGTGTGCAGCGTGGTGCAGTGGCAATACTTCACACAGACTAATACAATAAAGATCTAAGTATGTATTTAAGTATGCAGAAACAGTTCACAAGAGAACCCGGGGAAGATCGCCTAACCGGGTACACTCACAGTTTTCAGCAATGTGAATGCTCAGTCGGACTGACAGAGCCTGTAAAGAGGGCAGAAGGCAGCCTGGTCATCTCGTGCCCAATCGGGAAGATGTCCAGAGGAGTCGCAGACCCTACACTTTCTATCCTCGTCAGGAACCTTTCCCTACCATTAACACTGTCCCTAACGGGCGGGGTACCTTTCCCTACTCTGCCCACATGCGAAATGCGCGCCAAGCCCGGGAACCGGGGCCTTACATAGGCTCTGCCTGACCCAAGATGACCACCATAGTCACATGGGGTGGCAGTCCCCAATAGAATAGCTTCCCCAGTGATCCGGGAAACCACAGAGGAACATTGTTCCTCTTGACTTCCTCTAAAACAGTGCCGTTGTGGAGAGCGCCACCTGCAGTGGAGAAAGTAAACTGTACCTGCCTACACATTTATCATATGTTAGGCATGTTGTTTAGTTGTAAAAGCCTCCCATGTGTGGATATCCAAAAGCCCTGAGACGACTACTGAATGCTGCCATCTGGAATGTGATGTCGGCATCCCCAGCAGACTCAGACCTGTCACTCAAGTGATTCTTTATAGTATTTTCCTTTACTCTTCCGAAGGCAGCAATGTAATGAGGGGAGGGGCCAAGGAGCTGGGCCGACACAGACTGTAATTAAACCCTCCAAGAAGAGGAGTGGGCTGTGACATGAAAGGTGGATGGGGGCTGTGCTAGAGAATTTGACTCTTCCTGAAAAAGTCACACTTTCTAGCAAGTTCATAGAAACATGGTAAGTGACTAAGTTAAACAGCTTATTCTTCTGTGCGATTACCTGCAATTATTTAAGTTGTTGACACAGTCCCTTTACTGGCTTGTGGATAAAATGCCAGTACAATGTGTGTTCTTGTATGAGTATGGTGGGGACATTAGACTGTAAGCTCCTCTGGTGCGATTTTAGGTTCCCTGTAAAAAAAACCTCAGGAATTTGTCAGTGCTTATAAATATGGGAAGAAAATAATTCTGCAAAACAAATGAAAAGCTGCACTGTTGGCATGCAGTAGACAACAGTAGGTTAATGAACACAGCTGTGTTTACTGTTCTTTTACTTTAGTAAGCCCATTTAAAATGTCTCACGCTGAAAACTTTAAAGAACCTTTGCAGAAATCACAAAATAAACACAATTCACAAAGTCGTTTCCCTTTATCTAGATTATCAAGAAAGGACAACAGTGGCTCACATACAAAAAATTAAAAAAAAAACATTTGAAACAGACTTTTAAGGCAGGGGTTCGTAACCTGGGGCCCATGGACCCCTAAGTGGTTCACGGATGGGTTTCAGGTGGTCAGTGAGGGTCAGATAAAAAAAAAATTAACGTTTACATTCACTATATAGTCCTCCCGCTTGTCCCAATCAATGGTTTCACATTGAAAGAAAATGTACCCTGCTACTGCTTATAGTGCCGACTGCTAAGCGTTTCTTGACTTATTGCTGGCCCATGGTTACCATTTAAATTTGAATCATTGTAGGGGTCCATAGCTTTCATCAGATTCTTAAAGGGGTTTGTGACTCAAAAAAAAGGTTAAGAACCACTGCTCTAAGCTGATAGTTGATACTGTCATTGAAGACCATGCAGCCCCACAGTGTCATCATGACATAATGATAGAACGGGTAAAAAAAGACAACACAGTAGAGATCAGGGTTTCTCAACCAAGGTTCCATGGAAGCCTAGGTTCCTTGAGCAATGAGAATTTTTTGCCCCTCAGATAAGTTCCCACTGACACCACTGGTATTTTTAACTATCTGTAAGGGGGTCATTCTTCCCAATGACCACACATATAAGGAGCATTCTTCCTACTGACCATCACACTAATATATCACGAGTTGTAGATATAGTTATTTGTAGTAGGGGTTACCTGAGACCAGAAAGTTATTTCAAGGGTTCCTCTGTGTTAAAAACCAAGGTTTCATGGAAGCCTAGCGTTCCTCCACAGGTTGCTATGGGTTCCTTGAGCAATGAGAAATGTTTGCCTCTCAGATAAGTCCCCACTGACAGCATTGATTTTTTTAGCTATCTGTAAGGGGGTAATTCTTCTCATTGACTACACATATAAGGAACATTCTTCCCACTGACCATCACACTAATGTATCACGAGTTGTAGATATAGTCATTTGTAGTAGGGGTTCCCCGAGAGCAGAAAGTTATTTCAAAGGTTCCTCTGTGTTAAAAACCAAGGTTCCATGGAAGCCTAGGGGGTAATTCTTCCCAGTGACCACACATGTAAGGAGCATTCTTCCCACTGACCATCACACTAATGTATCATGAGTTGTAGATCTAGTCATTTGTAGTAGGGGTTCCCCCGAGACCAGAAATGTATTTTAAGGGTTACTCTGTGTTCCTCTGTATTGAAAACCAAGGTTCCATGGAAACCTAGGATTCCTCCAAAAGGTTGCTAGGGGTTCCTTGAGCAATGCAAAATTTTTGCCCCTCAGATAAGTTCCCACTGACACCACTGGTCTTTTTAACTATCTGTAAGGGGGTCATTCTTCCCAATGACCACACATATAAGGAGCATTCTGCCTACTGACCATCACACTAATATATCACGAGTTGTAGATATAGTTATTTGTAGTAGGAGTTACCTGAGACCAGAAAGTTATTTCAAGGGTTCCTCTGTGTTAAAAACCAAGGTTCCATGGAAGCCTAGCGTTCCTCCAAAGGATGCTATGGGTTCCTTGAGCAATGAGAAATGTTTGCCTCTCAGATAAGTCCCCACTGACAGCATTGATTTTTTTAGCTATCTGTAAGGGGGTACTTATTCTCATTGACTACACATGTAAGGAACATTCTTCCCACTGACCATCACACTAATGTATCACGAGTTGTAGATATAGTCATTTGTAGTAGGGGTTCCCCGAGAGCAGAAAGTTATTTCAAAGGTTCCTCTGTGTTAAAAACCAAGGTTCCATGGAAGCCTAGGGGGTAATTCTTCCTAGTGACCACACATGTAAGGAGCAATCTTCCCACTGATCATCACACTAATGTATCATGAGTTGTAGATCTAGTCATTTGTAGTAGGGGTTCCCCGAGACCAGAAATTTATTTCAAGGGTTACTCTGTGTTCCTCTGTATTGAAAACCAAGGTTCCATGGAAACCTAGGATTCCTCCAAAAGGTTGCTAGGGGTTCCTTGAGCAATGCGAAATTTTTGCCTTTCAGATAAGTTCCCACTGACACCATTGATTTTTTTTTTTGCTATCTGTAAAGGGGTAATTCTTCCCAATGACCACACATTTAAAGAGGGAGTCCACCTAAAAAAAAAATATTAAAAGCCAGCAGCTACAAATACTGCAGCTGCTGACTTTTAATACATGGCCACTTACCTGTCCAGGGGTCCAGCGATGTCGGCAGCCGACGCCATTACATCGCTCGACTCTCGGCAGCTGCCGCTGCCATCCTAGGTGAGGGAATCAGGAAGTGAAGCATTGCGGCTTCACTTCCCGGTTCCCTACTGCGCATGCGCGAGTCGTGCTGCGCATCGTAACTGATCCCCGCTATCTCCTGGGACCTGTGTGTTTCCCAGGAGACAGCGCGGAGGGACAGGAAGAGGCATAGACTCCCGTGGGAGTCTATGCCGGAAGTGGGTGCCTTAGACAGGTATCTGCACCCCCCTCCCCCCTGAAAGGTGCCAAATGTGACACCGGAGGGGGGGAGGGTTCCGAAAAGCGGAAGTTCCATTTTTGTGTGGAACTCCGCTTTAAGGAACATTCCTCCCACTGACCATCACACTAATGTATCATGAGTTGTAGATATAGTCATTTGTAGTAGGGGTTCCCTGAGACCGGAAAGTTATTTCAAGGGTTCCTCTGTGTTGAAAAGGTTGAGAAGTAAGTCAGTAAGAGCAATTTGACTACACCCACTGTTCGCTGTGACATGCAATGCGCACCACATTAGTTCAACCATCTAGTTCAACCAATAGAAAATTTCAATAAATAGAAAACCTTTGTATACACAATCCTATACCCAAAATTGCTTCCTCCTGCCTGCAGCAGGCAAAGTCACTAGACTGAAGCTCAGGGATTACTTTATAAATATAGATATTTCTTTTATATATATATATATATATATCGTGACATGTCGAGAGTTTATTCAGGCAGACATGTGAAGTTACTAGGTCCCTGATGAAAGGTTGTCCCCATAGCAAACGAGGTACACCTTGTCACATACCATACAAAAGGTATTGCCATCATCATCACCATCACCATCATCATCATCATCATCATTCCATCTCATCATTTCAAAGTGTTGCAACAATTTCCAATTCTTACAGTAATCTTCAAACTAGTTCATTACCCTTTAAAAGTGGCACCACCTATTATTAGATGAAAGGTTTAGTGTGGGATAACACTGATTCTATCTAATCTTATAGACCACGGGTCTCCAAACTTTTCAGTACGAGGGCCACATTGTGTATTTATCAAATGTTCACAAGCCCAAAACAAAATCACCTACAAAGTCCTCCTTACATGAGAGTCCCTGCCAGAGCTCCCCTTACAACAAGGCCCCCATCAGAGCCCCCCTCATATCAGTGTCCCCATCAGAGTCCCCCCTTACATCACGGTTACCATTAAAGTCCCCCCTTACATCAGGGTCCCTATCAGATTCCCCCCTTACATCAGGGTCTCCAAACATACATCAGGCTCCCTATTAGAGTCTCCCCTTACATCAGGGTTCCAATAAGAGTGCCCCTTTACAGCAGGGTCCCCATCAGAGTCCCATCTTACATCAAGTTCCCTGTCAGAGTTCCCCCTTACATCAGGGTCCCCATCAGAGTTCCCCCTTAGATCAGGGTCTCCAACACAATTCTCCCATACATCAGGCTCCCTATTAGAGTCTCCCCTTACATCAGGGTCCCTATAAGAGTACCCCCTTACATCAGGGTCCCCATCAGAGTGCCCCTTGCATCAGGGTCCCCATAAGAGCCCCTCTTTACATCAGGGTGCCTATAAGAGTGCCCCCTTACATCAGGGTCCCCATCAGAGTGCCCCTTACATCAGGGTCCCCATCAGAGTGCCCCTTACATCAGGGACCCCATAGGAGTCCCCCTTACATCAGGGTCCCTATAAGAGTGCCCCCTTACATCAGGGTCCCCATCAGAGTGCCCCTTGCATCAGGGTCCCCATAAGAGTCCCCCTTTACATAAGGGTGCCTATAAGAGTGCCCCCTTACATCAGGGTCCCCATCAGAGTGCCCCTTACATCAGGGACCCCATAAGAGTCCGCCCCTTACATCAGGGTCCCCATCAGAGTCCCACCTTACATCAAGTTCCCTGTCAGAGTTCCCCCTTACATTAGGGTCCCCATCAGAATCCCCCCCCCTAACATCAGGGCCCCCATCAGTGTCCCACCTTACATCAAGTTCCCTGTCAGAGTTCCCCCCTAACATCAGGGTCCCTATCAGGGTCCTCCCTTACATCAGGGTCCCCATCAGAGTTCCCCCCTAACATCAGAGTCCTACCTTACATCAGGGTCCTCATCAGAGTCCCACCTTACATCAGGGTCCCCATTAGAGTCCCACCTTACATCAAGTTCCCTGTCAGAGTTCCCCCTTACATCAGGGTCCCCATCAGAGTCCCCATTTACATGGGGGTGAGTGATGCGGAGACTATAGGCAGCCTTTGCTGACCTTAATCCTCAACAGTGCCCACACCAGCATACACCACTGAACCTAGCTGCAGGCCAGATAAAATCTTGTAGCGGCTGGATGTGGCCCATGGGCCGTTGTTTTGAAGGCCCCTGTTATAGACGTCTGTACATCAAACCAAAGAGTGGGACAACTGAGCAAGATAGGGGGACACAGGGATGTGGTTTTAAAATGAGACAGCTGGGAGCTATGTACCAAACCTGATAATTCTTTTTTTTTTTTTTTTTTACTTTAAATAAATCTCGGAATGAGAAAAACTCCAAGATAATACACAGAATACCCATCATTCGTACAACTGTGTGAAAAAAAAGTCAGTGCCCTATAAATATTATCTATAAAAATAATATTGATTTAAAACTGATTGTGATTCTAATATTGAAAAGAAGAATATATTGTAAAGTTGAGCAAGCTGGGCAAAAAACCACCAATAATAATATATAATATTAATAATAGTAGAAATAAAAAGAAATTATTGAAATATTGTAAAAAAAAAAAAAAAAAAAAAAAGATACTGTCAAGTAATCATGTTGATCATGGAAACAAGGCCAAAGAATTTCAGGTACGATTGGAAACGACACAACCTACACATTCTCACATATTATATTATTATTGTTATAATTATTAGAATCAAAATTATGATTCATCAGTAGTTTCAATGCTAATAATAATAATAATAATGGTAAGAAATTACTGTAATATTGTTAAAAAAAAACCTGTAAAATTGTTAAATTATTGTCAAGTAATCCTGTTGATCACATAAGCAGGGCCAAAACATTTCAGGTACGGTTGGAAACAACAGGCAACCTACATATTCCCACATATTACATAATTATTGTTTTAATTATCATAATCAAAATTACGATTCATCAATAGTAATTGATAATAATTATGTTAAGAAAGTATTGTGATATTGTTAAAAATATTGATTGTAAAATTGACTACGGTGCAAAACCAGGGCCAAAAAATTTCAGGTACAGTCAGAAACTACAATCAGTCTACAATACATACCTATTGTATACGTTTAATGTTGTTGTTGTAATAAAACTTATGATTATTCAGCTATAGTATTTAAATAATAATGATAAACACTGGTAGGAAATTATTGTAATATTGTTAAAAAAATTGTAAAGTTAAGCAAATGTGTAGAACCAAGGACAACTTTTTTTTAGTTACGGTCAGAAACTTATTTTTATAACAATTTTTAAATACATTTTTGTAACATTGTTTAAAAAAATAAAACCTGTAAAGTTGACCAATGCGTAAAACCAAGGACAACTACAACAACAACAAGACGATACAGTTGGAAACTACAATCCCACTACACCCTCTTCCGTGTTCGATTATTAATACTTTTGCAATACTTATTATTTTTAAATGTTATTAATATTAATAAAAAGTATTAATATTAATAATAAAAACAATTGCAACATTGTTTTTCAAAATGACTGAAAAGTTGACCAAGGTGCAGAGCCAGGGACAGCGACGTCCATACACGTGTGGCAAGTACAACCCACCTATACCTTCTTATGTGTTTGATTATTAATACTATTGCTATAAATTATAATTTATAAATAGTTTTACTAATATTAAAAAATAATAATCATGATAATAGTAGAAATATTGCAACATTGTTTAAAAAAAAAAAAAGACTGAAAAGTTGACCAAGGCGCAGAGCCAGGTAGAGCGTCGTCCATACACGGGTGGCAAGTACAACCCACCTATACCCTCTTATGTGTTTGATTATTAATATTATTGCTATGATTATAATTTATAAATAGTTTTAATAATATAAAAAAATAATAATCATGGTAATAATAAAAATATTGCAAAATTGTTTTTAAAAAAAATTACTGAAAAGTTGACCAAGGCTTAGAGCCAGGGACAGCAACGTCCGTACACGGGTGGCAAGTACAACCCACCTATACCCACTTATGTGTTTGATTATTAATACTATTACTATAATTATAGTTTATAAATAGTTTTAATAATATTAAAAAATAAAAATCATGATAACAATAAAAATATTGCAACACTGTTTTTAAAAAATTATTGAAAAGTTGACCACGGTGTAGAGCCAGGGACAGCGACGTCTGTACATGGGTGGCAAGTACAACCCACCTATGCCCTCTTATGTGTTTGATTATTAATATTATTGCTATAAATTTATAAAGAGTTTTAATAATATTAAAAAATAATAATCATGGTAATAGAAATATTGCAACATTGTTTTTAAAAAAATGACTGAAAAGTTGACCAAGGCGCAGAGCCAGGGAGAGCGTCGTCCATACACGGGTGGCAAGTACAACCCACCTATGCCCTCTTACATATTAGATTATTATGATTGTTGTTGTTGTCATTATCCTTTGAGCGATTATTATTATTATTATTACACGGACCAGCGATAACCCCCCCCCCGGTGGCTGCAGATTTAAGTGTAGGAGCCTCAGGATATCCAGATGTTGAACCTTTCTGAGGATTCCCAGCTGCCTGGCGTTGATTCCGCAGCCAGCGATCTGCGATTGGGCGCCCTGTATTATAAAATATACACACACACAGCATTGCAGAGGGACCAACCAGCTGATTAGTATTAAGTTGCCAGGCATCCCAGTGGCCGGTCCTTTAGCCCTGACAAGGATCTCAGCACGGTGGATTTGCAGGACAACTTTGCACCGATTGCAAGCCATAAACATAAAAAAAAAAAAAAATGAAAATAAATCCAATAAATGATCAATGGGGTGTCTTACCTTGAGAAGGGTGCATACAATAAAACAGGGTGTGTGCGGCTGGAATCAGCAGCTCATCGGTGGGCTGGGGATGGATGAAGGCAGCAGCAGCAGCAGCAGGCGTCCTCTGCACAGGCTCCATGCACAATAAAAGGCACTGGAGTTCTCCCTGCTTTTCTTATCATGACATCATTCCTCAGGACAGCAGGCCAATAGACATGCACAGGGAGATGCCTGGAGCCCAGGGGATTCTGGGAGGCGTAGTCCAGCCAGAGGCAGCTGCTCCATTAGGTTGCATTGGAGGCAGGGGCCCCCGTGGACTACAAGTTGCTAGGGAGGTGCTGTGGATGGGAGAGCGGAGGCTGCAGGGGGGAGGAGGATGGCTTTGGGAAAGCTGGGAGGGAGGGAGAAGGGATATAAAAAAAAAAAAAAGGAAGGCTCAGAAGTTTCTGCTCACTGCAGGAAAGAATGTATCTAATATGTCACAAATGAGAAAAATGCAATGTGTTTCCCATAAGCTGTGTCAATAAAGCTAGCAGAGAGAGGCCATTGTCCTCCCCGGAGGACGCCCAGAGCCATCGGAGGGGAAGGCAGGATGCAGAAATAAGACGGAAAAAAAAAAATAAAAAAATAAACGTCGTTCGCCGTTTTCGGTTGCGCTGAACTTTTTCAGATGCTTTTTGGAAACGCGCGGCGTGCATTATTATGGTGCAAGCGTAGGCTACTTGGAAAATCATTGCAAGCCTTTCATTGGACGTCAGTTTTATAATAATATTAATAATAATAAAAATAATAATAATAATAAAAAAAATTTAAAAAGCGCACCCTGCCCCGTCCTGGCGCCTACGCCGCTTGAAGAGCTAAGGCTCACCATACACATGAAGCTGGCCATACACTATACAATCTGATTGTACCATCGTCATAACTCGCAAATCGGTATGCAGTCCTGTATGCGTTTGCTGTGCGATTTTTTTTTTCGCGTTAATTGCGTTTGCGGTGCATTTTAGTAAGTTTACATGCAAAATAACTCGGAATGCGTTACCCTTTAGTAGGGTTACACTTGCGCTCAAGAAATCACCGGTACTGATACCTTTGCGGTGCGATTTGAGCCCATATAAAAGGAATGGGCTCAAATCGCACCGCAAAGAATCTCATGCGCTTTGAACTGGTACCGTTTTTTTATCAATGAGTATTAATACTTTATATTCAATCTTAGTTTTTTATCGATGAGTATTAATACTTTTAATACTTCTGCTCAAGTAACCGGTACCTTTTTTTTTTTTTAGCAAGGAGAAGCAATACTTGTGCTTAAGTAATCGCCGGTACCGATACCTTTGCTGTGCGATATGAGCCCATATAAAAGGAATGGGCTCAAAGTGCACCGCAAAGAATTGCATGCGCATTGAACCGGTACCGCTGTCTTATTAACAACTAGCAATACTTGCGCTCAAGTAATCGCCGCTACCGATACTTTTGCTGTGCGATTTGAGCCCATTAAACGAATGGGCTCAAATCGCACTGCAAAGAACTGCATGAGCTTTGAACCAATATCAGTTTTTGATCGATGAGTACTAATACTTCTGCTCAAGTAACCGGTACCGTTTTTTTTTTTTTTTTTTATCAAGGAGTACCAATACTTGCTCTCAAGTACTCGCCGGTACCAATATCTTTGCGGTGCGATTTGAGCCCGTATAAAATGAATGGGCTCAAATCGCACTGCAAAGAATCGCATGCTCTTTGAACCGGTACCCCTTTTCTTATTAACAAGTAGCAATACTTGCGCTCAAGAAATCACCGGTACCAATACCTTTGCGGTGCGATTTGAGTTCGTATAAAATGAATGGGCTCAAATCGCACACTGCGAACAATTCCATGCGCTTTGAACCAATACCAGTTTTTTATCGATGAGTACTAATACTTCTGCTCAAGTAACCGGTACCGTTTTTTTTTTTTATCAAGGAGTACCAATACTTGCGCTCAAGTACTCGCCGGTACCGATACCTTTTGTGGTGCGATTTGAGCTCATACAAAATGAATGGACTTAAATCGCCTTGCAAAGATTTGCGTGCAAGTTGACCCGGTACCATTTTTTTATCGACGAGTACCAATACTTCTGCTCAAGTACTCGCCGGTACCGATACCTTTGCGGTGAGATTTGAGCCCATACAAAATGAATGGGCTCAAATTGCCTTGCAAAGTATCGCAAGCGTTTTGAACCGGTACCGTTTTTTTATCGACGAGTACCAATACTTCTGCTCAAGTAACCGGTACCGTTTTTATATTATCGTTGAGTACCAATACTTGTGCTCAAGTAATCGCCGGTACAGATATCTTTGTGGTGCGATTTGAGCCCATACAAAATAATGGGCTTAAATCGCCTTGCAAAGATTTGCATGCAATTTAAACCGGTTCTTTTATCGCCGAGCACCAATACTTGTGCTCAAGTAAAATTAATGGGCTCAAATCACACTAAAAGATTGGCATGCGCTTTGAACCGGTACCGTTTTTTTTACCGATACTTGTGCTCAAGTAATCGCCGGTACCGATACCTACAAAATGAATGGGCTCAAATCGCACTGCAAGGAACAGCATGCGATTTAAACATGAGGTGAGAATCGCACTGCAAAGATTTGCAGTGGGATTCAAACAGGAATGCTTGTCGTAGTGACTTCAGCCTGGGTTCACATAGGAGCAGTGTGGGTGGAACCTGCATGCGATTCGGACTCTATGGGTTCAAATCGCACAGCAAAAGCAAATCGCAAATAGCAAAAAAATAGCAAAAGCAAATCGGTACCTGCAAGTACTTGAGCAACGCCTATTGGTAGTCGACGAATTAAAAAAAAACAAAAAAACAGTACAGGTTCAAAGCGCATGTGATTCTTTGCAGTGCGATTTGAGCCCCTTCATTTTGTATGAGTTCAAATCGCACCGCAAAGGTATCAATATCGGTGAGTACTTGAGCACAAGTATTGGTACTCATAGATAAAAAGAAAAAAAAACAGTATCGGTACAACCCTACTAAAGGGTCGCATTCTGATTTTTTTTTTAAAATAAACTTTGCACCGCATTCCTGTTCCAATGGCATGCAATTCTTTGCAGCGCGATTCACACCTCATGTTCAAATCGCAAAGGCGCATTTGGACACACTTACATGCCGTTTAGGCGCGTTCAGGAGCTTTAGCAGTAATTCATTTTATTGGCTAGAATAATAATGTGTACTAGGAAGGGAAATTTTAGGGGAAGAGGATTTGTGCAAGGAAGGGTGAATTTCTTTGGGGGGGCCGATTTGTAATGGGGGGAGGGGAATGTATGCTTAGGGGTAAACATGCACATTAGTGCTCAGTGTTTTTGTGGGGGGGATTCTTGCTGACACATAATGCTCAGCTCATACATCTTGGGGTGGCAGTTTGGCATATTCTCCCTGGGCTCGACCTTGTCCCAGCCATAGGCGTGCACACAGGGTGTGCCGGATGTGCCTGGGCACACCCTAATCACCCCGTGCACATTAGCATTATCACTCTGTGTTCCAGCAGGAAGATGGGAAAAACTCCATCTTACCGGCTCTGCCATAAGAGAAGTGCTTATGCTCTGCTCTTTCACTGTGCCAGCAGCTGACGCCATATACAGTATATACAGGGCTGGTGTTACCACTAGGCAAACTAGGCAGCCGCCTAGGGCGCCCTGCTGCCTAGGGCATCCGGCCACTGGTGTTCCTAGTCTCTTCTTTCTGCAGCAAGCAACTAAGTCTCAGCATCAGCAGGTAGCCACCGCACCGCTCGCACATAGTGTCAGTGGCGGAGGATTGTGTCCCGAATTAATGTAAGCAAGCAAACATTCATTGATGGCCACTGGTAGGCTGCATTTGATGGGTGCTGGTGAGGCTGCATTTGATGGGCGCTGGTGAGGCTGCATTGATGGGCACTGGTAAGGCTGCATTTAATGGGCGCTGCTGAGGCTGCATTTGATGGGCGCTGGTGAGGCTGCATTTGATGGGCGCTGGTGAGGCTGCATTTGATGGGCGCTGGTGAGGCTGCATTTGATGGGCGCTGGTGAGGCTGCATTTGATGGGCGCTGGTAGGCTGCATTGATGGGCACTAGTAAGGCTTCATTTGATGGGCGCTGGTGAGGCTGCATTTGATGGGCGCTGGTGAGGCTGCATTGATGGGCGCTGGTGAGGCTGCATTTGATGGGTGCTGGTGAGGCTGCATTTGATGGGCGCTGGTGAGGTTGCATTTGATGGGTGCTGGTGAGGCTGCATTTGATGGGCGCTGGTAGGCTGCATTGATGGGCACTGGTAAGGCTGCATTTGATGGGCGCTGGTGAGGCTGCATTTGATGGGCACTGGTGAGGCTGCATTGATGGGCACTGGTAAGGCTGCATTTGATGGGCGCTGATGAGGCTGCATTTGATGGGCGCTGGTGAGGTTGCATTTGATGGGTGCTGGTGAGGCTGCATTTGATGGGCGCTGGTGAGGTTGCATTTGATGGGTGCTGGTGGGGCTGCATTTGATGGGTGCTGGTGGGGCTGCATTAATGGGCACTGGTAAGGCTGCATTTGATGAACGCTGGTGAGGCTGCATTTGATGGGCGCTGGTAAGGCTGCATTTGATGGGCGCTGGTGAGGCTGCATTTGATGGGCGCTGGTAAGGCTGCATTTGATGGGCACTGGTGAGGCTGCATTGATGGGCGTTGGTGAGGCTGCATTTGATGGGCGCTTCATTAAAAAGGTGGAGTATATATGGGCCAGGGAAAGGGGGTGGAGTAAGGGGTGGAGACGGGGGGGCGGAAAAATGAGGTTTCATCTAGGGTGTCAAAATTCCTTGCACCAGCCCTGAGTATATTTAGACACACGTGTTCTTGAGCTTTAGGGTGCACATCTATGGTCCCGGCACTGGTGTGAGGACACATAGGCTAACATGCAGGGGCGTTTCGAAGCAGGAAATAAAAACAAAAAAAAAAAGCCTGACGCCCCCCTAGGAGCAACAGATAAAAAACGTCCAGCGTGCATGAGGCCTTATAAACACACATGAAAGCACCACAATGGTGTAAACTAGGCACACTCAAATACCAGGCAGGCCCATGCGCTGCATAGTTGTTGGTGGACCTAAAAGAAGATTGTACAATCAGATTGTAACATGTGTGGTGAGCTTTAGATCTACCAAAATCTATGCGGTGCAAGGGCCTGCCTGATTGGATACAGATTGATTGAATAGATTAGGTAGGTGCTCATATTAGATAGTTTTGGTAAATCCAAAGCTGATTGCACAAAGATTGTAATGTGCTTTACATCTACCATCTTAATATCTACCATCAACTACAGTGAGGGGACAAAAAAAGTATTTGATCCCGTGCTGATTTTGTACGTTTGCCCACTGACAAAGAAATGAACAGTCTATAATTTTTAATGGTCGGTTTATTTTAACTCTGAGAGACAGAATAACAACAAAAATATCCAGAAAAACGCATTTCAAAAAAGTTATACATTGATTTGTATTTTAATGAGTGAAATAAGTATTTGATCCCCTATCAATCAGCAAGATTTCTGGCTCCTCTTAAAGGGAGTGCTCCTAATCTCAGTTTGTAACCTGTATAAAAGACACCTGTCCACAGAAGCAATCAATCAATCAGATTCCAATCTCTCCACCATGTCCAAGACCAAAGAGCCGTCCAAGGATGTCGGGGACAAGATTGTAGACCTACACAAGGCTGGAATGGGCTACAAGACCATCGCCAAGCAGCTTGGTGAGAGGGTGACAACAGTTGGTGCGATTATTCACAAATGGAAGAAACACAAAATAAATGTCAATCTCCCTCGGTCTGGGGCTCCATGCAAAATTTCACCTCGTGGAGTTTCAATGATCATGAGAATGGTGAGGAATCAGCCCAGAACTACACGGGAGAACCTTGTCAATGATCTCAAGGCAGCTGGGACCATAGTCACCAAGAAAACAATTGGTAGCACACTACGTCCTGAAGGACTGAAATCCTGCAGCACCCGCAAGGTCCCCCCTGCTCAAGAAAGCACATGTACAGGTCCGTCTGAAGTTCGCTAATGAACATCTGAATGATTCAGAGGAGAACTGGATGAAAGTGTTGTGGTCAGATGAGACCAAAATCAAGCTCTTTGGTATCAACTCAACTCGCCGTGTTTGGAGGAGGAGGAATGCTGCCTATGACCCCAAGAACACCATCCCCACCTTCAAACGTGGAGGTGGAAACATTATGCTTTGGGGGTGTTTTTCTAGACAGGACAGCTTCACTGCATCAAAGGGATGATGGACGGGCTATGTACCATCAAATCTTGGATGAGAACCTCCTTCCCTCAGCCAGGCAATTGAAAATGGGTCGCCGATGGGTCTTCCAGCATGACAATGACGCAAAACACAAGGCCAAGGCAACATAGGAGTGGATCAAGAAGAAGCACATTAAGGTCCTGGGGTGGCCCAGCCAGTCTCCAGACCTTAATCCCATAGAAAATATGTGGAGGGAGCTGAAGGTTCGAGTTACCAAACGTCAGCCTCAAAACATGAATGACTTGGAGAGGATCTGCAAAGAGGAGTGGGACAAAATCCCTCCCGAGATGTGTGCAAACCTGGTGGCCAACTACAAGGAACGTCTGACCTCTGTGATTGCCAACAAGGGTTTTGCCACCAAGTACTAAGTCATGTTTTACGAAGGGGTCAAATACTTATTTCACTCATTAAAATGAAAATCAATTTATAACTTTTTTGTTCTGTCTCTCACTGTTAAAATGAACCAACCATTAAAATTATAGGCTGATTGTTTCTTTGTCAGTGGGCAGACCTAAATAATCAGCAGGGTATCAAATACTTTTCTCCCTCACTGTATGTAATGCAAGGACCTGTCTAATTGGATAGTTTAGGTGTGTCCCCCTTTTGGTATAGTTTTGGTAAATCTATTGGAGACTGTACAATCAGATTATATAGTGTATGGGCAATTTATGTATGCAAATCCCATACCTGAGGGGCCACTGTGGAAGCTGACAATAATAGTCAGCGTTACAACAATCGCTGTCCCCCCCCACCGGCCACTTTCCACAAAGATAGCATGCAGCCACTTAGGATTGTACACTTGCCATGCTTTCCTTTGCAGCCGCTGCAAAAAGTATACCCCCTGTCGCATTCGGCAGGCGGAACGGCTGGCCAATACAAGCCATTTAAGTGAGTGGGGCGGCACTCTTGTCATACTGATCCTCCTCCCGGCCAATCATTAAGCAGGTTTTGAGACCCGTTGTATGCCCTGGGCTGCTAGGCCGGAGATTGGGCCTATCCTGGGCACATCTGGCTGCTAGGCTGTCTGAGGGCCTATCCAGAAGTAAGAGGGCAGCGTAGGGATGGGATTGCGGCTTGCAGTCCAACTAGAAGTGACGGTTCTGCCGGCAGGAGAACCTGTCGTGGTTGGAGGTAGGAGGGAAGCTGTCACCACTAAGGGACCAATCACCTTTACCAGGGACCACAATGAGTAACTGAAGCAAGTATCGGAGCAGCATTCTCACCGAACAGGCACGGTGGAGAATTGGGAAACTTCAGGCGGTGATCAAGTCAGGGACCCAGCCAGCAGAGGTGACGCTTGCAGAGCAGTCTTGTGAGTCCAGCCAGGGACCGAACCAGTTAGCAGGGGTGAAGTTTGAGAAGTATCTGGAGTTCCAAGCTAGGGACCCAGCAGGCAAGCAGGGGTGCCGCTTGAGGGAGATACCACCGCAAAGCTTTGAGGAGCTCCAGGGATTCAGTGAATCAGAGGGTCCAGTGAGAGACCAGGGGTTTAAGGGGCTGAAGTACTACAAGTAGAAGTTGTAGCGAAGCAAAGAGGACTGTAACAATTTGTGCTGGAACTGTTAAAGACTGTTGCCATAGAAGATAGCAATCCTGCACATGCAGATGTGGAGCCTTGCTGGCGGCCTTTCCCTGTATGGCTGTCCTTCTATTGAAGTCTCAGAGTCTGCCAATTGAAATTGCAACTGCTTAAGGGTGTCCTGGCCCTAACCCTCTTCCCCCCTTAAATATAAAAAGGTCTGTTAAGAGAAATAAAACCTCTTTTACATCCATGAAGTATCTGGCACCCAATGACTTTCACCATCTTTGCACCCACTATGCCTCACAACCCACCACATACAGATGGATGTCAGCTATCTTTGACCCTGAAGGTTCTCATTAGACTTGGTCAGGCCAAAGACTCTGCTACATTAGGAAAGCACAAGATTTTGCACACATTCCCGTCACACATAGATGTAAACCTAACATGACAAGAAAATTTTTTTTTTCTAATTATAATAAAATATATACAGTAAGTATCCAAATTTATTACTACATGAAAGTCCTGTCTGTCCCAAAATAAAATCATGTATACTGTAATATGTTAGGGTAACCATCAAAACCTGAAAAGTATATTATGCAAATTCAAGACTTCTCTAAAATGAAAAAAAATCAGTTGATGTAGGACTTTTGGGTTGATTTACTAAAGGCAAATCCACTCTGGAAGTGCAGTCGCTGTAAATCTGAAGGGAAGATTTAAAATCAAGGGAAGCTCTGCTGATTTTATCATCCAATCATGTACAAACAAAAATGCTGTTTTTTATTTTCCTTTCCCCCTCGGATCTACAGAGACTGCACTTCTAACTGCACTACCAAGTGCACCTGCAGTGCACTTGTAGTGCAAAGTGGGTTAGTAAATAAACCCCTATGTGTATATCTATAGAAAGACTCTAGTAATACTCCTCCTATATCAGAACTCCCTGAAGCTGTAGGGATGCCATCTAAGGAGCCCTAATGAAGTCCACGTAAATCTGAGGAGCCCTGATAAAGTCCACATAAATCTGAGGAGCCCTGATGAAGTCCATGTAAATCTGAGGAGCCCTGATGAAGTCCACGTAAATCTGAGGAGCCCTGATAAAGTCCACATAAATCTGAGGAGCCCTAAAGAAGTCCATGTAAATCTGAGGAGCCCTGATGAAGTCCATGTAAATCTGAGGAGCCCTGATGAAGTCCACATAAAGCTTAGGAGCCCTGATGAAGTCTACATAAATCTAAGGAGTCCTGATGAAGTCCACATAAATCTGAGGAGCCATGATGCATTCCACATACATATTAGGAGCCCTGATGAAGTCCACATAAATCTGAGGAGCCCTGATGAATTCTGAGGAGTCCTGATGAAGTCCACATAAATCTGAGGAGCACCGATGAAATACACATAAATCTGAAGAGCCCTGATGCATTCCACATACATCTTAGGAGCCCTGATGAAGTCCACATACATCTGAGGAGCCCTGATGAATTCCACATAAATCTGAGGAGCCCTGATGAAGTCCACATAAATCTGAGGCGCACTGATGAATTCCACATAAATCTGAGGAGCCCTGATGAAGTCCATATAAATCTGAGGAGCCCTGTGATGAAGTCCACATACATCTGAGGAGCACTGATGACGTCTACATATTTTAGTCTGTGATTGATGTTGAAACAAAGTCTCCCCTGCAGTGGGGCTGCACCATGTACTGCAAGGGTTAAATATTCCTTTGGGTCTAGGGTATCGGATAAAACAGTTTTACTTAAGCTGCTCCTGTAGGCTCCTCCATTCTTTTAGACCAGTCCCCATAGGTTCTTCTCCCCCATGCTCCAGTGGTCGCAAGGTCCTCTATCATCAAGTACAATGCAGAGGCCAAAGTCCTGCACTGGACACGAAGACCCCGAGGGACAGTCCACTCACAGAATTTGGAAGAATAGAGAAGAGTGCTGGCTTCTAGGAGAGCGGATAATTGGGTAATTAAAACTGTGTTTTCCATGCGCTAGACCTGTGTTTTTCAACCTGTGTCCAGTGGAGGCACCCTTTAAGAGTTTGCATAATCTCGAGGCCCCCTAGTCTAAAAACTGTAAAAACTTGTTATTTATCAATGTCCCACCAACACATCATAGCTCCCCTATGCAACAGAGGTCCCACCTTTACATGAGAGGTTTCCCTATCACATCAGAGTTCCCCTCTTCATGTCAGAGCCCCCCATCACGTCAGAGGTCCGACCAACACATCACAGCTCCCCTATACAAAAGAGGTCCTACCAACACATCACAGCTCCCCTACATAACAGAGGTCCCACCAACACATCACAGCTCCTCTATACAACAGAGGTCCCACCAACACTTCAGAGGTTCCCTTATCACATCAGAGGTCCCACTTCATCTCATAGCCCCCACTCATTACATTAGAGGTCCCCCCGCTTCATGTTAGAGGTTGCCCCTTCACGTCAAAGGTCCCACCAACACATCACAGCTCCCCTATACAAACAGAGGTCTCACCATCACATGAGAGGTTCCCCTATCACATCAGAGGTACCCCCTTCACGTCAAAGTCCCCCTTTCATGTCAGGCTCCTCCCTTCTAGTCAAAAATTATCAGAGCCTACCATCATAAAGCCCCCCAATCACACAGTCCCCTCTTCATATCAGAGCCCTACCTTTTGGCTCTGGCAGTGTACGAGAGGAGGAGAAGGTCTGGAGGGGGTGGGCTTCCATCCACTCCTGAATGCTGGGGGTGGCCCTGCATGCCCCCTGTCCAGGATCAGTGTCATGTCTTGCCATGGTGCAGGAGGGCCAGTCATTAACACCATAGCAACAAATGACGGTATGTGTCCTGCCTCTAGAGCCCTAGAGTTGTTGTGGTGCTGGCAGCCAGCCTGCCCAAACCATGGCAACTCCTGACGCTGGTCCAGGGCAAACTGGGTCATGTGCTTGCGTCACCGCAGGGTAATCCATACGGCACCCTGGATGAGAATCCCTGCCATAGACCTAAATGGGTTCTTAAGCCTTGCAATGCAGAGACAGCCCCACTGTAAGGGAGGACTTTTCCTTTCCCCAGAGGTAGATGTTGTGTACCACATACAATGTAGCCAAATTCAGTCAGGAAATATACAACGTGAAATGACACAAAATAACAGGGCACACATAGGATCACCTAGGCATATCTGAAAAGGCATTCAGCGGGTTAAAGAGAGTTTTGGGAAATTATTGGCTCATGCCAATATATAGTGAGTGAAGCGGAAACTTGTTTGATCTAATAGAGCTGATGTGAGCATCATTTCCAAAAATAAAGACGGATCAGTGGTGGGAGGGCTCTTATCTTACCGCCATTTATTAACAGAGCTGCTATTTATCACTCCAGTCATCTACACATCAGAGAAATTAATATAAATCCCAATGATTACCAGCCCCAAGCCATATGAACAGGCCAATATGATCTTGCCTTTCTTTTATTAAGCTTAAAAATTATCTGAGATTTTATACCCAGATCAGTGTTTTTATAAGTGTTTGATGTGACCCACGTGCCTTCATATCAATTGCCTCCTTTCTTCCTTTTTTGTTTTCTGTTATTTATTTATTTTTTCTATCATTTTTGTTCTTTAAAGGGAAACTATAAATATATGTGTACTATAAATATATTTTATACCTTGAAAAGGTATTCATATCCCTTTGACATTTTCCACATTTTTTTCATGTTACAACCAAAAACGTAAATGTACTTTATTGGGATTTTATGTGATAGACCAACACAAAGTGGCACATAATTGTGAAGTGGAAAGAAAATGATAAACAGTTTTCTAAATTTTTTACAAATAAATATCCAAAATATGTGGCGTGCATTTGTATTCAGCCCCCCCTTTACTCTGATACCCCTAACTAAAATCTAGTGGAACCAATTGCCTTCAGAAGTCACCTAATTAGTAAATAGAGTCCAACTGTGTGTAATTTAATCTCAGTATAAATACATCTGTTCTGTGAAGCCCTCAGGGGTTTGTTAGAGAACCTTAGTGAACAAACAGCATCATGTAGGCTAAGGAACACGCCAGACAGGTCAGGGATAAAGTTGTGGAGAAGTTTAAAGCAGGGTTAGGTTATAAAAAAATATTCCAAGCTTTGAACATTTCACGGAGCACTGGCAAATGGAAAAGGTATGGCACAACTGCAAACCTACCAAGACATGGCCGTCCACCTAAACTGACAGGCCGGGCAAGGAGAGCATTAATCAGAGAAGTAGCCAAGAGGTCCATGGTAACTCTGGAGGAGCTGCAGAGATCCACAGATCCTCAGATGAGACCAAAATTAAACTTTTTGGCCTAAAAACAAAACACTTTGTGTGGCAGAAAACTAACACTGCACATCACTCTGAACACACCATCCCCACCGCGAAACATGGTGGTGGCAGCATCATGTTGTGGGGATGCTTTTCTTCATCAGGGAGAGGGAAGCTGGTCAGAGTTGCTGGGAAGATGGATGGAGCCAAATACAGGGCAATCTTATGCCACGTACACACTATAGGACTTTACGGCATACTTGGTCCGGCGTACCGGATTTCGTCGGACAATTCGATCGTGTGTGGGCTCCAGTGGACTTTGTTTTCTCAAAAGTTTGACGGACTTAGATTTGAAACATGTTTCAAATCTGTCCGACGGACTCGAGTCCAGTCGAAAAGTCCGCTCGTCTGTATGCTTGTCCGACGGACAAAAACCGACGCTAGGGCATCTATTGGCTACTGGCTATGAACTTCCTTGTTTTAGTCTGGTGTACGTCATCACGTACGAATCCGTCGGACTTTGGTTGATTGTGTGTAGGCAAGCCCGTTCATTTGGAAAGTCCGTCGTAAGGTCCGTCGAAAAGTACGCCGGACAAAGTCTGCCGTAAAGTTCGCTCGTGTGTCTACACGGCATTAGAAAACCTTTTAGAGTCTGCAAAAGACTTGAGACTGGGGCGGAGGTTCACCTTCCAGCAGGACAACAACCCTAAACATACAGCCAGAGCTACAATTGAATGGTTTAGATCAAAGCATATTCATGTGTTAGAATGGCCCAGTCAAAGTCCAGACCTAAATCCAATTGAGAATCTGTGACAAGACTTGATAATTGCTGTTCACAGATGCTCCCCATCCAATCTGACAGAGCTTGAGTTATTTTGCAAAGAAGAATGAGCAAAAATGTCCCTCTCTAGATGTGCAAAGCTGGTAGAGACATCCCCAAAAAGACTTGTAGCTGTCATTACAGTGAAAGGTGGTTCTACAAAATATTGACTGAGGGGGGCTGAATACAAATGTACACCACACTTTTCACATATTTATTTGTAAAAAGAATTGAAAATCATTTATAATTTTCCTTCCACTTCACAATTATGTGCCACTTTGTGTTGCTCTATCACATAAAATCCCAATAAAATACATTTAAGTTTTTGGTTGTAACATGACAAAATGTGGAAAATTTCAAGGGGTATGAATGTATATTATTATTGTTTTTACATTATATATACTGTATTTATTGGCGTATAACACTCACTTTTTCACCATGAAAATCGGGTGCAAATATTGTGTGAGTGTTATACGCCAATACTTCAATTTTAGCTGCCTTGTAGGGGACAGGGAGAGGGGCGGGATGAGCGCCATCAGATTACATACAGTGAGAATCTCCTGTTTACTTGGCGGCCTCTGTAATGAGAAGTCCCGTCTCCTGGGCCGCCATTGGACCACTGTTCTGTCTATCATAGGAGATTCTCACTGTATGTAATCTGTCGGCGCTCCCCCCTCCCCCCTCTAGGCTGCAGATGGGCATCGATCAGGCTGCACTGATGGAAATGGGGAGGCTGCTGCATAGATGGCAATGGTGAGGCTGCATTGATGTGGACTGATGAGGCTGCATTGATGGCACTTGTGAGGCTGCAGATGGGCACTGACCCTTATTTTGCTTCAAAGTTCCTTATTTAAAATTTAAGTTTTTTTCCTGAAACTTCCCTCTTAAAATGAATGTGCGTGTTATACGCCTGTGCGTGTTATACGCCGATAAATACGGGTATATATCCTTTTTTTACTCTCTTTCTACATCTATACACATTCTTGTACCTAGATCGATCATAAATTCTTATGTGTATTGCCACCATAAGAGCCACCATTGCAGATGTTTCAGCTGGGACTGGGTCCCCCTTCCTAGGTGATCCTTACGGGGGCCATGGAACAAGGATGTAAGGATGTCTGTGAAGGTTCTCATATATCCAGGTAGTAGTATAGCTGGTAGTAGTTGGTCACATTCAACTAAATTTGTTCTGTTGGAAGTGATTAGTAGTTTACTAAGCCACTTTTTCAATTCCTATGAGTTTTAAGAAGATACCCCAGCATTAATATCCACACCTTAACCAGTTCTGGACCGCCTACCGCGTATATACTGCGGCAGGGCGGCCCCAGCTGGGCAAAATCACGTACAGGTACATGATTTCGAACTCGTAATTTTGGGCTCGCATGCTGCCGAAGCGCCGCTCCCGCTGTGATTGGACATAGCAGGAGCCAATCAGCAGGTCCGATCATTCACAGGAGAGACGCATCAGCTGTCTGCCTGTGTAAACAAGACAAACGGCGGATCCGTCAGGAAGATAAGCGAGATCTTGTAAATCAGCTAAGCTGAATCACAGATCTCTCTTTTCCTTTAGGGTGACACTGCCCCACACAGTTAGTAAACACCTCCCTAGGGAACATTTAACCCCTTGATCGCCCCTGGTGTTAACCCCTTCCCTGCAGGGGGCATTTTATTCAGTAATCAGTGCATTTTTATAGCACTGATCACTATATTGGTGTCACTGGTCCCCAAAAAAATGTCACTCAGTGTCAGATTTGTCCGACACAATGTTGCAGTTCCTCTAAAAATCACAGATCACCGCCATTACTAGTAAAAACAATAAAAAAAAATTAAATCTATCCCCTATTTTGTAGACACTATAACTTTTGTACAAACGAATATATGCTTATTGGGATTTTTTTTACAAAAAATATGTAGCAGAAAACATATTGGCCTAAATTTATGAAGAAATTTGATTTTTTTTTTTTTAAAAAGTATTGGGAATGTAAGTAAGTAAAAAAATATTGTTTTTTATTTAAAATTGTCGGTCTTTTTTTGTTTATAGCGCAAAAAAAAAAAAACGCAGAGGTGATCAAATATTACCAAAAGATAGCTCTATTTGTGGGAAAAAATGACATCAATTTTATTTGTGTACTTCGTCACACGACCGCACAATTGTCAGTTAAAGTGACGCAGTGCCGAATTGCAAAAAATGGCCTGGTCAGGAAGGGGATAAAACCTTTCGGAGCTGAAGTGGTTAAAGAGGATCTTCAGCCTCTAGAAAACAAATTAAAAGTCAGCACCTACAAATACTGCTGCTGAGTTTTAATAAAAGGACACTTACCTGTCCAGGAACTTAGCGCTGTCCTCACCCGGGCCGGTTCTTCACCGGTCTTCAGGTCCCCGGTGATGGCATGTTCAGTGTGGGAAGCCGGCTGTTACAGCCAACTTCACACTGCACATAGGCGAGCTGCACTGTGCTTTGTGAATGGTCCCACAGCCTCTTGGTACCTGTGATGTGGAGGGGGAGAACTTAGGCAATTCCAGCAGAAGTGAGAGTGAGTACCTGCCAAAACTGGATACCCGCTGCAAAAAAATTTTAAAAAATACACCCTCAGTAATATTAAAGGTGGGGGGAGGAAGATTCTTAAAAGCAGAACTTCCCATTTAGGATACCTTAATCCCCTGGTGCTCAACCTGTGCTCCTTTCACATTTTTTTTCAGCCCTCAGGGCCCCTGCAGTATCAGTTTTTCCCAAATTGCCCTGTTATAGCAGTGATTCTAGCAGTCTCATGTAATATGTCTCTTCTTGAAGCATGTCTCCAAAAACTCATATAACATGTTCACAGTCTCTAACAGTCTCCTGCAACATGTCCTCAGTCTTTGATCCTCTCTTGTATCATGTCCTCAGTCTCTGATCCTCTCTTGTATCATGTCCTCAGTCTCTAATCGTCTTTTGTATCATGTCCACAGTCTCCGACTATCTCTTGTATCATGTCTGCAGTCTCTGACCATCTCTTGAATCATGTCTGCAGCCTCTGATCGTCTCTTGTATCATGTCCAAAGTCTCTGACTATCTTTTGTATAATGTCTGCAGTCTCTAACCATCTCTTGTATCATGTCTTCAGTCTCTGACCATCTCTTGTATTATGTCTTCAGTCTCTGACCATCTCTTGTATTATGTCTGCAGTCTCTGAACCTCTCTTGTATCATGTCTGCAGTCTCCGAACCTTTCTTGTATCATGTCTGCAGCCTGTGACCATCTCCTGTACCATGTCTGCAGTCTCTGACCATCTCTTGTATCATGTCAGCAATCTTTGACCATCTCTTGTATTACTATTGCAGTCTCTGACCATCTCCTGTATCTTGTCTGCAATCTCTGGCCATCTTTTGTGTAATGTCTGCAGTCTCTAACCATCTCCTGTATTATGTCTGTAGTCTCTAACCATCTCTTTTATAATATCTGCAGTCTCTGACCATCTCTGTATAATGTCTGCAGTCTCTGACCATCTCCTGTACTATGTCCCTAGTCTCTGACCATCCCCTATGTTATGTCCACAGCCTCTGGCCATCTCCTGTATCATGCCCATAGTCTTTAAAGTGGTCCTCTAGCCTCAAGGTTTTTTTCGCTTAATGCTTTCTATGCATTAAGGGAAAAAAACCTTCTCTGCTGCAGGAAGGTTTAATGTTACTTTAACTGTATCCCGCTGTGTCTGCTGTCTCCGATGATGAATATTCACAGATTTTTATCAGTGCTGCTCTTTGGTGATGTTGAGGGTCGCACTTGAGGCCCCCCCCCCCCCGTATCAAGAAAGTTGGCCGCCACTGCCCTAATACCACCACCATGGAATGGTGTGACCAATCCATAATTTCCATTGACTTTCCAGTATGTGGGCTGATTCTTAAAGGTAGATGGATGGAGACATTGTGTGGACGGAGCCTGTAAGACGTGACTGGATAGGTAGGCCCATTTTTATGCACCAGATTCTAATGGCTTCAGTCAACTCCTCTATATCAGATTTGAACAAATGTATCTTTATTCCAACATCCACTTTGGTACAAAATGCAGAAATCGCTCTCTAGGAGTTGACTCGATGAATAGCAGGATTAAATGTGTGATTAAACAATAAGTGAATCCGCGCGCCTTGTGAGGTTTCAATAGGCGTAATTAGAGTGCGCTGAACACCTCGCTCTCTGTGAATTAATAAGCATGTGATCTCCTCAATAGGGTCTGGAACAAAGACAAGTGTGTTCAAATCTCACTTGGAAAGCGCCACTGCGCCCACTGGTTACGTGTGCCAGAGAAGGATTAGACACCACAGAAGTCAGTCTGTGTTATTATGGTTTTGTTAAGCAGACTCTATAGTCAACCACCTTCAGGCTTCTTATATCTCGTGCAGACTCCGGCGACAAGATTTCCCTGATGTCATTTGTGTCGCTGTTCCTCCTACAAGCCCATAAATAGCAATAAGACCCTTCAACGGTGAAGGAAAGTGGATTACTCGCCAATCCACCAGAGAGACGTGAGCTGGTAAAAGGATCTGCTTGACCATTGACCATGTCACCCCTTTTTCCCCTACTGAGTGTAGTTTCTTCAACCTCACTAACTAAAGCCGGTCATAGGCTAGCAATAATCGCATGTAAAATCAGACAGGATGGTTGTACCCAAGTTGATTGATGGGTCAACTTGGGTACATTCAGCCTGCCCATACATGATTCTAATCTAAGCTGGTTCAGCAGGATTGGAACCATGTATGGGGCAGGCTGAATGTACCCAAGTTGATCCATCGATCAATTTTGGTTCAACCATCCTGTCGGATTTTACATGCGCTTATTTCTAGCGGCCAGGGATTTTTTTTTCTCAGAGAATAGGTGCAGGAACTCCTCCTCTCTGAGTCACCCTTCGTCTCTGCCCCCTACCCACCTCTGAGCACTGTCTCTTGGCTCCACACACTACCCACCTCCCAGTACCCCCCCTTTTAGAGAATACAGAATCAAGTATCATTTTGTGCTACTAAGGTAAATAGTTTGCATGGAATTTGATAGACCCCACCCCAGCAACAACAGACCCCACCACAGCAAAAATAGATCCATCACATAACAGACCTCCCCCTCCCGGAACAATAGACCCCCCTCAACAAAATATCACCCCAGCAACGATAGACCCCCAGCAGCAACAACAGATCTCCCAGCAGCCAGCATCAATAGAACCTCCAGCAGCAAGCAGCAATAGACCTCTCCCTCAACATAAGACCCCCCAGCCAACAACAATAGACTTACCCAGCAACAATAGACCCCCACAAAAAAAAAAGATCCCCACCAGCGAACATAGAATCCCCAACAGCCAGCATCAATAGACCCTCCAGCACACCTTACCATAAAGTACATTAAGTGTTGGAGGTGCCAAAACTGTGTTCCCCCCCACGTTTCTGCTGAAAAAAAAGCCCCACTAACGGCTATTGTAGCGGCTAGCATTAATCAGTGTGTTTTCCCTCCCGGCAGGGAAGGCTTCCGCTACCCCTTTGCCGAGAGAACACAATGGGAGGCATGGAGTTGATGGTCTGTGTTGATGGTTGCAGGAAAGAAACACGCTCCATCTATGGCCAGCTCAACAGAAGCGGGGAATGTTTGTGATGCTGTATTTATGTGTAGCAATCATCCTTGAAGCCGCTGGTTGTTATTTGCAGATCTAGTCTTTGCAATGCACACCTGTTTCCTAATCAAGAACAGTTAAATTGAATGCTGGAAATTTGGTCTCTGCTTGATCAACAGGTTATGTTTGTTTGGTCATAACCTGGACTTCAGACTTCAGACCTTCAGACTTAAGCAGGCCAGATTGTGGGTATTAAGAGTAGAAAAGCTCCCAACGTCAGTGGGAATAAACAATGCCCCATCTTTGGTGTCAATGGGAGGAATAGGGCCACATTCTTGGTGTCATGGAGCCCCGTTGTTGGTGTCATTGAGAGGAATTGTGCCCCATCCTTGGTGTCATTGGGAGGAATTCTGCAGCTTCTTTGGTGTCAGTGGAGGGGAATGATGCCCCATTTTTGGTATTAGTGGATGAAAATAGTGCCCCAGGAGCTGTATAAAAGCAAGCAAAGAGTTGCATCTGGCCCCTGGGCCGCAGTTTGGTTACCACTGGTCTATGCCTTTTATTATGCCTCATATTTTTGGAACTGCATTTGTACTCAGCTTGTCTGCATTTTACAGGGTAGAGAGAATAGAGTTTAGAAGGAGGGTGGGAGCAAAGTTAAGCTTAGTTAGTGTAGCGGGACGCTCTTAGCCCACTCGCGCCCCCGTACCTCCCACTGGCCGCCGCCAATGTTCTATCGAGAAGTGCCCTCCATCGAATAGTGCCCGCGCACTATTGACGTGACCAGGGCGCAAGCGCACATCATAGGAGGCATCTCTCGATGGGAGATACCATTTCACAGCCACAACTGAAACCTATACAAACAGCGGGGGGAGACTGTAGTTCTCACATTGTGCCTCGCTGTTGCGGGGAGGCTTTACAGTGTGCTGATGGTCTGGTTTTGTCTGTGTTGCAGGGCAGGTTTGCTGTGTTGAATGGCCGGTTTTGCCTGTGTGAAAGGGCGGGTTGCAACACAGACAAAACCAGCTCTTCAACAGAGCCACAAGCCGCCCTTCAGCAGCAGCGATGCATGCACCCTGGTTACGTCGGCCCAGTTGATTGGCAAATCAGCTGTTGTGCTGTTCCATATGGCGCATGCGCAGTACATACCAGGCACTTCTCGGTAGCGGGCACTTCTCGACAGAACACCAGGATTCACACTGATAGGCTCTGAGGGACACAAAGCCTGTCAGTGGCTGCAGGGCAATTCCCGACCGCCCCCCCCCCCCCCACTCCTCACTCTATACAATGAGCAAGCGGCGCATGCACAAGCAGCCACCCGCTTTGCCTTCCCCCCTGCTTTCTCATTGGCAGAGGGAGGGAATGAATCACCAGCCAGGACCACTGCAGCAAAGCATCTTGGAACATGTAGTCCCCAACACAGGCGGCTCCAATGTGACCCTACATATACCAGCCTGCCCACTGAGGAGAGGAGAGGAGAGAGGGAGACAAGGAGGCTGCCTGGGAGCTGACACACAGCACAAGGCGAGGGGAAGACCAGACAGGAGTGAGGGGGCCGCTGCTTCAAGGTCAGTGTGACACAGCTCCAAGGGTCAGGGTGCCTATCCCGCCATAGCTCCTCGGTCGGCCAGTCACGGACATCTCACCAGAGAGGTACCCCAGGGTGCATCTCCAGGCACATTCCTGAAGGCATGAGGCATTCCAGTTGTAAGGTAGCCAGTCGGGTACCCTGAAGAGCCTGCCTGCTAGGACATCTCCTTTGGGCCAAGGTTGCAGGACTGGTGAGTGGGCACTTGCCCATCATACAGATACAGAGAGACACTGCATGCAGACACCTTTTACTTTACCTAATTCATTAAGCCCTGTAAGGGGACCCCCTTTTTGCATCAGTTGTTTCATGCTGCTGAAAGTATTACCATTAACACATTTGCCAGGACATTTCAAACACACTTTAAAGAGCTAGCTAAACATACCGGACATCTCCACGGTAAGGACCTCCACGTTTCTTCTTCATTTAGTAGTGACTCAGTGACCACCCTCATACTCATTTATTTATTTTATTTTATTTATTTCAGGTACTTATATAGCGCCGTCAATTTACGCAGCGCTTTACACATATATATTATACATTCACATCAGTCCCTATACCCTCAAGGAGCTTACAATCTAAGGTCCCTAACTCACATTCATACCTATACTAGGGCTGATTTAGACAGGATCCAATTAACCTACCAGCATGTCTTTGGAGTACTCATTAAGGAGGAACTCCTTAAGCCTAACTCCTTGAGCTGAAAGTTGATAGTTCATACCGTTGCCTGTTGTGTCACGCATTTACCTTCTAGGCCTGCAATTTCAGGATTTTAGGGAAATGGACTGACCTTCAACAAGTCATCCCTATTTTCCTTCATGCCTGAGCACACAGGTCACATTTGGGCCATTTAAATTGGTTGAATTGTGCTATTTGTAGTTTGCATGTGACTTTGTGCTATACTGTTCAGAGTTCCAATTTTGATTACTTGGGTATACTATTACTGTTTGCTTGATGGTAAAAAGTCTTCCAGTAAACATACTTTCTGGTTTACCAGAATTTGTGTCTATCTTCTATTGTGTCTGCAGTAACACTGTTCACTAGGTGTGCCAGAGGGGCTGAGACTGTTCCTGGGGTTGTGAGGCAGAGTACAGCCGTGGCCAAAAGGTTTGCGAATGACACAAGTATGAATTTTCACAAAGTCTGCTGCTTCAGTGTTTTTAGATCTTTTTGTAAGATGTCACTATGGTATACTGAAGTATGATTACAAAGTGTCAAAGTCTTATGTTGACAATGACATGAAGTTCATGCAAAGAGTCAATATTTGCAGTTATTTGCAGGGTTGGCTCTTTTTTTTCAAGACCTCTGCAATTCGCCCTGGCATTTTGTTAATCAACTTCTGGACCATATCCTGACTGATGGCAGCCCATTCTTGCATAATCAATGCTTGGAGTTTGTCAGAATTTGTGGGGTTTTTTTGTTCACCCGCCTCTTGAGGATTGACCACAAGTTCTCAATGGGATTAAGGTCTGGGGAGTTTCCTGGCCATGGACCCAAAATGTCAGTGTTTTGTTCCCCAAGCCACTTAGTTATCACTTTTGCCTTATGGCAAGGCGCTCCATCATGCTGCAAAAGACATTGTTCTTCACCAAACTGTTCTTGGACGGTTGGGAGAAGTTTTTCTCGGAGGATGTTTTTGTACCATTCTTTATTCATGTTTTTAGGCAAAATTGGGAGTGAGGCCACTCCCTTGGCTGAGAAGCAACGCCACATATTAATGGTCTCAGGATGCTCTCTTGGCATGACACAGGACTGATGGTAACACTCACCTTTTCTTTTCTGGACAAGGTTTTTTTTTCTCGGATTCCCTAAACAATGGGAAAGGGGATTCATCAGAGAAAATTACTTTACCCCGGTCCTCAGCAGTCCAATCCCTGTACCTTTTGCAGAATATCAGTCTTTCCCTGATGTTTTTCCTGGAGAGAAGTGGCTTCTTTGCTGCCCTTTTTGACACCAGACCATCCTCCAAAAGTCTTCTTACCTCCCTGTGCGTGCAGATGTACTCACACCTGCCTGCCGCCATTCCTGAGCAAGCTCTGTACAGGTGGTTCCCCGATCCCACAGCTGAGTAAACTGTAGGAGACGGTCCTGGCTCTTGCTGGACTTTCTTGTGTGCCCTAAAGCCTTCTTCACAAATGCAGTGGAAATGTTTTTTTATGGGATTAAGTTCATTTTCATTGCAAAGAGGAACTTTACAATTAATTGCAATTCATCTGATCACTCTTCATAACATTCCGGAGTATATGCAATTTGCCATCATAAAAACTGAGGCAGCAGACTATGTGAAAATTCATATTTGTTTCATTCTCAAAACTTTTGGCCACGGCTGTACAGAACCAAATATACTTAAGCGGCTCCTTCGGGGATGGCACTACATTAGGAATAGGCTGAACTTCCACTTTACGTGCGTGCCTCAATAACAGATATGTGTGCCAAAGTTTCTTGTGACAATCACATCAGTTCTAATGGGGCGTACACACGGTCGGACTTTAAGGCCCCTTTCGCACTTATACGACTTGTCCCACGATTTTGTACTGCAAAATCGTATGACAAGTCATTCTCCATGATTTTCAATGACTACCATTCATATTGGCACGACTTTAAGTCATGCCGACTTCAAAGTAGTCCCTGCACTACTGTGGTCCAACTTCCATACGATTTGTACTCCATAGATTTCAATGTTAAACCCTCAAGTAGCATGCAAATCGTACCTGAATAATATAGACATGATTTTAGCACTACTTTGGTCCAACTTCCATACGATTTGTACTCCATAGACCTCAATGTTAAACCCTCAAGTAGCATGCAAATCATACCTGAATAATATAGATACAATTTCAGCACTACTTTGTAAGCACAAGCTGAGAATGGTTAATGCCAAAGTTGTGGCAAAGTCGTACAAACTAGTACTTGTCCCAAATCGCGGCAAAATCGTGGCAAAATCGCGGCAAAATAGCAGCCACGAAATTGCAGTAAAATCGCGCGACTTTGAAGTCGTATAAGTGTGAAAGGGGCCTTAGGCTACAAAAGTCCGACAGACACCGACGGACCAAATCCGGCGGACAATCCGATCGTGTGTGGGCTTCCCCGGACCTTCAGCGGACTTTTCCAATCGCAAATCTGACGGACTTTAGATTTGGAACTTGCTTCAAATCTTTACGCCGTAACTCCGCCGGACCCCGGAATCCGCATGTCTGTATGCTAGCGCGACGGATAAAAACCCACGCTAGGGCAACTATTGGCTACTGGCTATGAACTTCCTTATTTTAGTACGGTGTACGTCATCACGTACGAATCCGTCGGACTTTTGTGTGATCGTATGTAGGCAAGTCCGTTCGTTAGAAAGTCCTCCGCAAGTCTGCCAAAAGTCCGTCCAAAGTTTGTCGGACAGGCTGTCAGACTTTTGTAGCCGAAAAGTCCGACTATGTGTACGCCCTATTAGAAGCTAGGAACTGATCTACCTCTGCAGATGTGTTGATCAACACCAAATATTGCCAGAAATAGCTAGATGGATTTATCATCTTGCTCCCATGAATACCTTCACACCAGTGCATTTCCACAGCTGGCACCACATTGCACCGAAGCATATAATGCAAGTTGTCATGTATTGCAGTAATATATGTGCATTACCACAACATGATGGTGTGCATGGGCCCTTAGGGTTACATAGTTACATAGTAGGTGAGGTTGAAAAAAGACACAAGTCCATCAAGTCCAACCTATGTATGTATGTGTGTGGGTTGACGTGGCCAGCTCAGATTCAAAAATTCCTTACTGACTTTACCCCTTTAATGACCAGGCCATTTTTTGCGATATGGCACTGCGTCGTTTTAACTGACAATTGCGTGGCCGTGTGACGTTGTACCCAAACAAAATTTATGTCCTTTTTTTCCCACAAATAGAGCTTTCTTTTGGTGGTATTTGATCACCTCTGCGGTTTTTATTTTTTGCGCTATAAACAAAAAAAGAGCGACAATTTTAAAAAAAACAAACAATATTTTTTACTTTTTGCTATAATAAATATCCCTAATTTATTTTAAAATAAAACATCAGTTTAGGCCAATATGTATTCTTCTACATATTTTTGGTAAAAAAATATTGCAAAAAGCGTATATTGATTGGTTTGTGCAAAAGTTATAGCGTCTACTAAATAGGGAACAGATTTATGGCATGTTTATTATTTATTTATTTATTTACTAGTAATGGTGGCGATCTGCGATTTTTAGCAAGACTGCGACATTGCGGCGAACAGATCGGACACTTTTGACGCTTTTTTGGGACCATTGGCATTACTACAGCGATCAGAGGTAAAAATATCCACTGATTACTGTATAAATGTAATTGGCGGGGAAGGGGTTCACACTAGGGGGCAATCAAGGGGTTAAATAATTTCTATTTGTGGGGGGAATGTACTGACTGGAGGAGGAGAAAGATTGCTGTTCCTGATCACTAGGAACAGCACATCTCTCTCTACTCCCCTGTGAGAACAGGGATCTTTCTATTTACATTGGCAGATCCCTGTTTTGGCTCTCTGAGGAGCAATTGCGGGTGGCCGGCGGACATCGCTGCCACTGGCCACGCGCATTGGCTCGCGCAGCCATGCCAACCTGCCGCAGTATAATGGCGGCGACTGGTCGGCAAGCGGTTAAAAACCGATGCATGTAACGTGATACCGCTGCATGTTGCCGTCACGCACGCACCACCACAACGCAATAGTGTGAATGGGCCCTTAGGGTTGCCGTGACCAGTTCAGACTCAAAAAGTCGTTGGTGATTTCCTCTTTAAACTCTCAGGGATTAAATCTTTTTTAAAGCATTACAATTCCTCTACCGAGGGGAGAGAACGTTCTGCAATTAATCGAGTAACTGGTGACTGTGTTTGCCTTGTGGAGCGGAAAGCGAGGGGTTTTTTAAGCAGCAGAACACTCGTACTCTTGAAGCCGTTACACTTCCCAAGGATTAAACGTACAATATTGTTTTACGCAACCTGACTCATCCTTCGCTGTCAAACACAAAGTAATTGGAATTAGAACACTGAGCAGCAATAAGAAGACAAATGTAGGCAGAATTTTGTTGTCATTGCATTATTGCTTGCATTAAACGAAGGGGCGAGATGGTAAAATTATCATTTTAAAGACCTGTGAAAATTAATTTTACCATCTCGCCTCTTTTCATATGGACCACTGTCATCATTACCTTCATCTGTCTGCCCTCATGTCGTGAAGCGCTGAACAAACTGTCAGCGCTATATAAATCCTGTTTAATCATATTATAATAATAATCATCATTTTTGAGCTGTTTAACCTTATGGGGGGCATGGAAGAAGTAAAAAGAAATGTACGGAGCTGGAATGAAATATAAGCGCAGGGCATACATGACGGGGTGGAAGGAACGATCGAACTGCAAGGGGTTAAAGAGGGGTTGGTACGGTTTCAGAGAAGTAAATTTCACCCTGATTGGAGGAGTTAGTGCAGGATAATGCGGCGTACACACGAGCGGAATTCCCAACAGAAAGAGTCCGATGGGAGCTTTTCATCATATATTCCGACCGTGTGTATGCCCCATCGGACTTTTTCCGTCGAAAATTCAGATGGACTTAGACAGAGAACATGTTCTATATTTTTCCGACGGAACAAATTACTATCGGAAAAACTGCTCGTCTGTATGCTGTTCCGACGCACCAAAAACGACGCATGCTCTGAAGCAAGTACGAGACGGAAGCTATTGGCTACTGGCTATTGAACTTCCATTTTCTAGTCCCGTCGTACGTGTTGTACGTCACCGCATTCTGGGCGGTCGGAATTTAGTGTGACCATGTCTATGCAAAATAGCTTGAGCGGAATTCCGTCAAAACTCCGTCGGAAAAACCTTCAGAGTTTATTCCTATGGCAAAACCGGTCGTGTCTACAGGGCATAAGGAGGAGCTGGAGTGTTAGGAAGGGAGGAAGTAGGAGGCTCCTTTGCAGAAGACAAGTCGGTGTGGGAAGTCCCTCCCTCCCGTCCCAGAGGAAAAGTTTGGAGGTGCTTCAGGCAAAAGGTTTGGCGATTGGGGTCCTTGACGAAGGCACAAAAATTGAGGTATTGTTGATAAATATGGTTGGACCCGTCTCGGGTGTGGAGTTCTCCCGGTTTGTCTACTTCAGTCTACACTACAGGGTAGTAAGGTGGTAAGGGGTCTGTGGTCAGTTAGTAAGTCCCCAAGGCGGTGGTGCGGCTGGGGACAGAATCTAACTTAGAGGTACCACAGATTCCAAAAAGTTTTGGATTGGTGTCGTCAAGGATCTGCAATCATCTTTCATATAAGGTTTATGGTTAAATATGTTTTTGAGTTAATAAAAGGCCAAGCGGCCATTTAAATCCAACACAGTGTCATTAATGGGAAAGGAAGGCAAAGGTTGGGTAGGTACATAATTGAGTTGGGGCAGTAAGTTATCTGAACTACCCTAGTCATGAGTAGGCAGGCCAGACATCCCTCCTTCTTGGGGGAATCAAGATGGATTATATAATCTAGATTTTTTTTTTTGCGCTTTTGCCCCCAAGGCTCCTCCCAGATGGTCCTGTCTGGTGAAGCTCTTATGGGAGCCTAGTGGAGGATCAACATAGGATGCCCAAACTCAACTGCCAACTCTCAATTCGAAGAAACAACACCATTCCAAGAAGCCCCAGGACTGCCACACGCCTGATGACTTTCGTCCCTTTATTTTCTAAAAGCAGAAAACCTTCAGCACAATACAGGTTTTTATTTGGTAAATGTTCAAGACAGAAGTGTGCATTTTAAAATGTGCGTAAAAAAAATGGAAAAAAAAAATAACAAAAAAAAATGGTAAACCAAACCAAACATTCTCATATAAATTCCTATATAATTTTTTGATTATTTCTTAACAGGGATTAGTAATTTTTTTGCTGTATTTTTTTTATTTATATATAATACCTGTTGCGATAAGATACTGAAATCTGTATATACATTTTTTTTTACCAGTTAGTCACTGCATGGTGGCTCCAGTGGCAAAAAAACTCCCCTGCCTTGTGGGTTAATGTGTGAAAATCAGCATTGCTTTTAAACCTGTTTTTATAGACACTATAGGTATCTGTAATGCACACTAAGATCAGCAATGACTCCTATGTAATAGAAATTGTACATACAACCCAACGTGTTGCTAAACCCAGGACCCTGCATTCACTATATCTGGTCTCCCACGGTACACTGAACACGGAAATGCAATTATTTTAGTAAGTACAGTGCCTTGAAAAAAGTATTCATACCCACCCTGTGAAAATGTTACAACCAAAAACGTAAACGTATTTTATTGGTATGTTATGTGATAGACCAACACAAAGTGGCACATAATTGTGAAGTGGAAGGAAAATGATAAATGGTTTTCAAAATGTTTTACAAATAAATATGAGAAAAGTGTGGGGTACATTTGTATTCAGCCCCCTTTACTCTGATACCCCTAACTAAAATCTAGTTGAACCAATTGCCTTCAGAAGTCACCTAATTAGTAAATAGAGTCCACCTGTGTGTCATTTATTCTCAGTTTAAAGCGGAGGTCCGCTGAAAAAAAAATATTAAAAGCCAGCAGCTACAAATACTGCGGCTGCTGACTTTTAATACATGGACACTTACCTGTCCAGGGAGCCCGCAGTGTTGGCAGCCGAAGCCGATCCATCCTTCGGCTCTCGGCTGCTGCCGCCATCCTCGGTAAGGGAATCAGGAAGTGAAACCGCGCGGCTTCACTTCCTGGTTCCCTACTGCGCATGCGCGAGTTGCGCTGCGCGTCCTCTCAGGTCCCTGCTGTATTCTGTGTCTCACAGAATACAGCGGTGGAGGAGGACAGAGTAGGCGGCGGAAGTGGCGTAGGTCACCGCAATCACCGCGGTGATCTATGCCAGGAAGTGGGAGCAAATACCTGTATTAGACAGGTATCTGCTCCCTCCTCCCCCCCGAAAGGTGCCAAATGTGACACCGGAGGGGGGGAGGAATCCAAAAAGTGGAAGTTCCATTTTTGGGTCCACTTTAAATACAGCTGTTCTGTGAAGCCCTCAGATTTTTGTTAGAGAACCTTAGTAAACAAACAGCATCATGAAGGCCAAGGAACACACCAGACAGATCCGCGATAAAGTTGTAGAGAAGTTTAAAGCAGGGTTAGGTTATAAAAAAGCCTCCAAAGCTTTGAACATCTCATGGAGCACTGTTCAATCCATCATCCGAAAATGGAAAGAGTATGGCACAACTGCAAACCTACCAAGACATGGCCGTCCACCTAAACTGACAGGCCGGGCAAGGAGAGCATTAATCAGAGAAGCAGCCAAAAGGCCCATGGTAACTCTGGAGGAGCCGCAGAGATCCACAGCTCAGGTGGGAGAATCTGTCCACCAGGGCCATCTTAAGAGCATTATAGGCCCCCGGGCAATACAGTGCACTGGGGCCCTGTCTACAGAATCATACATGATTGCGCAAAGTTTGCACATTTTTTCTTTCTCCTCTGCAGCCTTTTTCCTCTTCTGTACTCCACTCAAAACACTACGTTTCATTTCTGCTCTAAAGGTTATTTTCACCAACACGTAATAAAGTTTCTTTTTCCTCACCTTTCTTACACTTCCTCGAACTAGTGGCAACTCTAAGATTGATATATAAGGGGGACACATAAGATATTACAGTCAAAACTTGGGGGGGCACTAATAACTTTCACCACTAAATCATTCAACTAAAAAAAAACTAAATAAATATATATAAATGTACACACTCACACTCTGGTTCTGCTGGTGCTGCCTGGTGGGTATTAATGCTGGCGTGTGTACTGCTGCCTGGCTCCTCTGAGATGCGGAAGTGTGACAGGAAGCATGCGGCTGCAGTAGAGAGGCGGAGTGCATATCATATCACTCCGCCTGTGAAGAGCCGGAACTACACAGAAAGCATCGGCTCCGTTCTTCACAGTGACAGCTGACTCGCACTGCACACTGCCCGCCGCTGAGTCGCTGACTGATATCGGGACTGATCGCGCGGCACTCTGTCTCTGTGAGGGAGCCGCACAGAACTGGCACAGTGCGGCAGCAAATTTTGTGACATCTGAATGATGCTTGGCTAGGGTCGCTGGGCAGGTGGGGCCCCCCCAGGCAAGTGGGGCCCCGGGCAACTGCCCAAAGTGCCCATGCGAAAAGAAGGCCCTGTCAGTGGTAGAAATAGTGCCTCATCATTGGTATCAGTAGGAGGAATAGTGCCTCATCATTGGTGTCAGTAGGAGGAATAGTGCCCCATCATTGGTGTCAGTGGGAGGAATAGTGCCTCATCATTGGTGTCAGTAGGAGGAATAGTGCCCCATCATTGGTGTCAGTGGGAGGAATAGTGCCTCATCATTGGTGTCAGTAGGAGGAATAGTGCCCCATCATTGGTGTCAGTGGGAGGAATAGTGCCTCATCATTGGTTCCAGTAGAAGGAATAGTGCCCCATCATTGGCGTCAGTGGTAAGAATAGTGCCTCATCATTGGTGTCAGTAGGAGGAATAGTGCCCCATCATTGGTGTCAGTGGGAGGAATAGTGCCTCATCATTGGTGTCAGTAGGAGGAATAGTGCCCCATCATTGGTGTCAGTGGGAGGAATAGTGCCTCATCATTGGTGTCAGTAGGAGGAATAGTGCCCCATCATTGGTGTCAGTGGGAGGAATAGTGCCTCATCATTGGTTCCAGTAGAAGGAATAGTGCCCCATCATTGGCGTCAGTGGTAAGAATAGTGCCTCATCATTGGTGTCAGTAGGAGAAATATTGCCTCCTACTGGAAGGAATCTCTCCCCAATGGCTGGAAAAAAGTAAGCAAAGGGCCCCGTCTGGCCCATGGGTCACAGTTTGGAGACCATTGGTCTAAGTGTTCACAAATGCAGGACACCAGATCAAGGGTTTGTAGAGATGGGCTTGGGCGTGTTCGGATCGTACCCGCCAGGAAGCCGCCACTGTCCACCGCCAGTTATTGTCAGTGAGGCATTTCCCGACCGACAGCTGCACATATACACACTGTCTATAATTGGCGGTGTGCAGTGACGGCTTCCTGGCGGGTTCTATCCGAACATGCCTGAGCCCATCTTTAGTAGACAAATGCAGTATACTTTCAGCTGCATTCAACTTACTGTATATTGAAGATCAGCTTCCCAGATAGCAAGGATAACTTGCCACAAATGTGCGGCAGTGTTGAATTGTAAGTTTTGTTAACTTGCTGCACATTTTCACTTGTAAGTTGTACACATGCAGAGCACCTGAAGCACAAGTTCTAGTTGACACTTTTCCAGATTTAGCCACAGTGACCCCCTGTGGTGGGATGACTATTGTACAACATAACTGAAACCAGAACTTGCAGAATGTTTGCAAAGAAAGTTGATCTGGAGTCATGCAATGTGGACTTGCTGCGATTGTGCAATAAACTTGTGAAGCCTGGCAAGTCTAGCAATAGCTTAGCCGGCCATACACTGTTAAGATCCGAGCCATTAATGGGCAGGCTGAACGTACCAATTTGATCGCTCAACATGGGTACAACCAGCCTGCCAAATTCCCTTCCAATTATCGCAAGTGGCTGCTATACCTACTAGTGATTATCACTGCCTTCTCCCAAGGGGACACCTTCCCCCACCAGGAGAAGACAAAGGCTCGGCAGGAGGAATTCCCTTGTCAGCTCTGTCTGTGTTGATAGGGGAAGCATGCAAATTTCTTTCCTGCAACTACCCATGGCTGGAGGAAAGAATTTTGCACCGTCTACGGCCAGCCTTAGCAAGTCATTTTCAAACTTGCAGCTCAATTGCTTGCTATTTGGGATTAAGATGCTGGGTTCTTCTCCCCTGCAGCCGCTGTCACTTTTGAAATTTGCTCGGCTTGGTACAGAGTTAAAGGAAGAGTCTGCAGGAGCCTGGCACTGTACCAGCCATCCACTGAAGTTGCAATGCTTTACTAGCTCATTTGCAAAAAAATAATAAATGCACATTAAGGTGCAGCTTTTTTTTTGTTTTGTTTTTTGCAAAAAGTGGAGTGAGTGAGCATTTAAAGACAAAAAAGTCCCCAATAATAGGAACAAAAAAAGCAGCAAATGGTTGATTGCCAAAAGAGCTAGCAACCAGAATTAAAGTGCGGGTTCCTAACTGACCCTAAGCTGTTTGTCAGTTTCCCTATCCTTTCCTTACAGCAACTTCTAGTTCACTATGACTGCGCCCCTCTTTTTTTTAGTGCAGGACTCGCTTATCCAAAAGCCCCCTTATTGGCTCTTCTAATGCCGCGTACACACGGTCGGACTTTTCGTCTACAAAAGTCCAACGGACGCTGACGGACTAAAGCTGGCTGGTAATCCGATCGTGTGTGGGCTTCTCCGGACTTTCAACGGACTTTTTCAGCCTCAAATCCGACGGACTTTAGATTTGAAACATGCTTCAAATCTTTCCGACGGACTCGAGTCCGGTCGAAAAATCCGCTCGTCTGTATGCTAGTCTGACGGACAAAAACCGACGCTAGGGCAGCTATTGGCTACTGGCTATGAACTTCCTTATTTTAGTCCGGTGTACGTCATCACGTAAGAATTCAACGGACTTTTGTGTGATCGTGTGTAGGCAAGTCTGTTCGTTAGAAAGTCCGCCGCAAGTCCGTCGAAAGTCCGTCGAAAGTCTGTCGGACAGGCTGTCGGACTTTTGTAGCTGAAAAGTCCGACCGTGTGTACGCCCCATAAGTTTTCTGAACACAAAACAGATCCACGTTCCAACACAGCTCTTTAGGAAAGTGCTGGGCAGATTTAGTATGGAATATCTTTACCAGGGGCCATAACAATAATTCATGGGGCCCCAAAGCAATATTTTAATAGCCCCCCCGGCCCAGCAACCTCTCTATTAGGCCTTATGTACACAGATGTTTAGAGGCTCTAAAGTGCTCAGGTGTCAAATTTCTGGCGCTTTTCCTTAGGCTCCATTGACACCTAGCAATTTGGAATCAAGGGCGGAATCGCCACGATTCTGCCCAGCGATTCCAAATCCTGTGGCAGTTGGTGCAAAACACATGTTTGGGGGTGGCATTCATTCTACATGGCACCCCAAACTGGATGTGATTTTGCCACGATTGTCGTGTGACAGAATCATGCTGCCATCGCCGCAAAACGTGACATTAAAAAATGCATGGCGCTTGTCTCCCAAAAAAATCTCCTGCTCCTTTTTGGGCGACAAGCGTCATGCATTTTTTAATGTTACGTTTGCATGACGCTTGTCACCCAAAAAGGAGCAGGAGATTTTTTTGGGGCGAAAAACGCGCATAGGGCAGCTCATAAAGTGAATGGGCTGCCCTATCTGTGACATGCAAAATCTCGTTAAAATCGCCCACACAAAATCGCGAGCGGGAACGTGGATTCCTGCTACGCCAAGTGTCAATGAGGTCTTACCTGGGGAGCCACAAGTGGTATACAGTGGGGCAAAAAAGTATTTAGTCAGCCACCAATTGTGCAAGTTCTCCCACTTAAAAAAATGAGGGAGGCCTGTAATTTTCATCATAGGTATACCTCAACTATGAGAGACAAAATGTGGAAACAAATCCAGACAATCACATTGTCTGATTTTTGAAAGAATTTATTTGCAAATTATGGTGGAAAATAAGTATTTGGTCACCTACAAACAAGCAAGATTTCTGGCTCTCACAGACCTGTATCTTCTTCTTTAAGAGGCTCCTCTGTCCTCCACTCATTACCTGTATTAATGGCACCTGTTTGAACTTGTTATCAGTATAAAAGACACCTGTCCACAACCTCAAACAGTCACACTCCAAACTCCACTATGGTGAAGACCAAAGAGCTGTCGAAGGACACCAGAAACAAAATTGTAGACCTGCACCAGGCTGGGGAGACTGAATCTGCAATAGGCAAGCAGCTTGGTGTGAAGAAATCAATTGTGGGAGCAATAATTAGAAAATGGAAGACTTACAAGACCACTGATAATCTCCCTCGATCTGGGGCTCCACGCAAGATCTCACCCAATAATCCCAAGAACGGTGAGCAAAAATCCCAGAACCACATGGGGGGGACCTAGTGAATGACCTGCAGAGAGCTGGGACCAACATAACAAAGGTTACCATCAGTAACACACTACGCTGCCAGGGACTCAGATCCTACAGTGCCAGACGTGTCCCCCTGCTTAAGCCAGTACATGTCCGGGCCTGTCTGAGGTTTGCTAGAGAGCATTTGGATGATCCAGAAGAGGATTGAGAGAATGTCATATGATCAGATGAAACCAAAGTAGAACTGTTTGGTAGAAACACAACTCGTCGTGTTTGGAGGAGAGAGAATGCTGCGTTGCAACCAAAGAACACCATACCTACTGTGAAGCATGGTGGTGGCAACATCATGCTTTGGGGCTGTTTCTCTGCAAAGGGAACAAGACGAATGATCCGTGTACATGAAAGAATGAATGGGGCCATGTATCGTGAGATTTTGAGTGCAAACCTCCTCCCATTAGCAAGGGCATTGAAGATGAAACGTGGCTGGGTCTTTCAGCATGACAATGATCCCAAACACACCGCCCGAGCAATGAAGGAGTGGCTTTGTAAGAGGCAGTTCAAGGTCCTGGAGTGGCCTAGGCAGTCTCCAGATCTTAACCCCATAGAAAACCTTTGGAGGGAGTTGAAAGTCCATGTTGCCCAGCGACAGCCCCAAAACATCACTGCTCTAGGAGGAGATCTGCATTGAGGAATTGGCCAACATACCAGCAACAGTGTGTGACAACCTTGTGAAGACTTACAGAAAACGTTTGACCTCTGTCATTGCCAACAAAGGATATATAACAAAGTATTGAGATGAACTTTGGATATTGACCAAATACTTATTTTCCACCATAATTTGCAAATAAATTCTTTCAAAAATCAGACAATGTGATTGTCTGGATTTGTTTCCACATTTTGTCTCTCATAGTTGAGGTATACCTATGATGACAATTACAGGCCTCTCTCATCTTTTTAAGTGGGAGAACTTGCACAATTGGTGGCTGACTAAATACTTTTTTGCCCCACTGTATATAGCCGACTATACAAGTGATTGTGCTTACCCATGCATGCAGTGCATTTCCCACAATGCAACACTCATGCATTCAGGAAAATAGCGTTTATATGAGTTTAGCCGTGTTGTGTTTTTGAGTCATTTGTCCATGTTTCACGGTTGCATGCCAACCAGAAAACTGATCCAAAAATGCATCAAAAACACATATGCATTTTTTACATGTTTTCACCCTAAGGATCTAGTATACATTTTTTGGGGGGGGGGGGTCCTTGATGGCATTTTTACAAAAACAAGAAGCCAGCAGGGAAACGTCAATGACTTTGTTTTCTTTCTAAATGACGCTTTTAAAAGCAAATAAAGACGAAATAAATTACAAGCCCCCCCCCCCAAATCCACAACCAGACCCTTCAGAACTGGATTTTAAGGAGAACTCCATGCAAAATAAAAAGAACACAGTTTGGGGCCCCGTAGATTGCATAACCAGGCCCTTAATATGAGCATGCATTATTCCCCCCCCTGAACCATACCAGGTTATGTGCCCTCAACATATGGGGTCCCCCCAGGCAAAGCACCTTGTCCCCATGGAAGCACAAATTGCCTTTCACTGGGCATATTGCTGTGTTTCTAGCTTTGCTTTGTGTGAAAATAATCTTAGTTGTCAGAAGTCAGAATAATAACCTCGGGCTACACTTGGCTCTCATGAGACTGACATTTAACCTTCTGACCATTTAACATTTAAACAGCTTATCTCTTGTACAAAGCTGGACCAGGAGACCTGACCACCAGAGGTCTGCAGTGCAGAATGAGATGTCACTATAGGACAATGGAGAGTAAAGGAATAATATTCACGGAGATTCAGGTACCTAGAGTACAAGCAATCATTTCATTGCATTAGTAATACCATATCCAAGATTTAAATAGACATGTACAATTCGTTTCAGTCCAAATATAAATTCGGACACGTTTTTGGCTATTCGTCAAAATTTGTTTAATTTCCTTTCCTATAATGGTTTTCTGACTGATTCCAAATTTTGGACTGATTTGAATTCGAAACAATGATGGACCGATTCTAATTCTGTATGAAGAATAGCTGGTTGTTAACCCCTCCCCGACCGCCGCATATACGTCGGCAGAATGGCACGGGTGGGCAAAAGGGCGTAAAGGTACGTCCCCTTTAAGATGCGGCATTGTGGGCGCGCACCAGCCGTGTGCTCCGTGACCGCGGGTCCCGCGGACTCGATGTCTGCCGGGTCCCCGCGATCGTGTCACGGAGCGAAAAAACGTAGAGATGCCTTTGTAAACAAGGCATTTCCCTGTTATGCCTAGTGATATGACAGAGATCACCGCTCCCTGTTATCGGGAGCAGTGATCGCTGTCATGTCAGTGGTAGCCCCTCCCCCCCACAGTTAGAATCACTCCCTAGGACACACTTAACCCCTTGATCGCCCCCTAGTGTTTTAACCCTTTCCCTGCCAGTGTAATTTACACAGTAATCAGTGCATTTTTATAGCACTGATCGCTGTATAAATGACAATGGTCCCAAAAATGTGTCAAAATTGTCCGATGTGTCCACCATAATGTCTCAGTCATGACAAAAATCGCCGCCATTACTACTAAAAAAAAAATTAATAATAAAAATACCATAAAACTATCCCCTATTTTGTAGACGCTATAACTTTTGCGCAAACCAATCAATATACGCTTATTGAGATTTTTTTTTTACCAAAAATATGTAGAAGAATAAATTTTTTTCCTAAACTGAGGAAAAATTTTTTGTTTTTTTTAATATATTTTTTGGGGATATTTATTATAGCAAAAAGTAAAAAATATATTTTTTTTTTCAAAATTGTCAGTCTTTTTTTGTTTATAGCGAAAAAAATAAAAACCGCAGAGGTGATCAAATACCACCAAAAGAAAGCTCTATTTGTGGGGAAAAAAGGACGTCAATTTGGTTTGGGTGCAACATCGCATGACCACGCAATTGACAGTTAAAACGACGCAGTGCCGAATCGCAAAAAATTGCTCTGGTCAGGAAGGGGGTAAATCCTTCCGGGGCTGAAGTGGTTAAGGAGCGGGCTGTGAAAAAAAACGGCGTGTGGTCCCCCCCAAAATCCATGACAGACCCTTCTCCAAGCATGCAGCCCGAAATTCAGGAAAAGCAGGAAGCGGCGGGTGAGTGCCCCCCTCCTGAACCATACAAGACCACATGCCCTCAACATGGGGGGGGGTGCTTTGGGGAAAAGGGCCTCTTCCCCACAACCCTGGCCGGTGGTTGCGGGGGTCGGCGGGTGGGGGGCTTATAGGAATCTGGAAGATTCCCCCCCCCAAATGTGAATGCGTATGGACACAACATGAGATGACAATTCTGTCTATTAAAAAAAAATGTCCCCTGAAGTAGATCCTTCATCAATCACGACGTTGCACCACCAATGGTGGTGGGGGGGACCCTATGCTATTTTTTTTTTACTTTTTCATTGCCGGAATTCTTTTGTTTACATTTCAGCTGTCAGTGGGGAAGCCCGCTGACAGCTGATGAGTCATCGGTTGTTAAGAATGTGGTGGCTGGCTTCCCGGGCCGCTATTCTTCACACAGAATTTGAATTGGTTGATTATTTTTCGACTAATTTTAATTCCAATCAAACCGAAAATTTGGAATTCGTTAGTAAAGGAAACAAGACTAGTAACATAACGAATCTATCCGAAACTAAATTAATTTTCCCGTTCTGCACATGTCTAGATTTAAAGCTGAACTCAGGCCAAACAGCTAAATACATAGAAGGAAACTGTTTTACCTGCCAAAGGATTTGTATTTCTGACCACCCAGTCCTGACATTTACACAGCTCTGCCAAAAAGAACAGCCCTCTCTGGCAAGGCAGGAGACCTAATTTTTTTATTGTTGCAGTTCCGTACCACTTACAGGTTTTGTCCCTCCCCCAACCTGTGATTGGACAGTGAAAGGAGAAGCAGGAGATTAACAAGCTAACCTCTCTGCCGCTTTGCCCTCTCCTCCTATCAGCATGCCCCTTATCAACACATGAGCACTGCACCACTGGATCTATGTGCTGTCACCCTCTCCCAGTCTGAGTGCTGTACGTAGACTACAAGACACAGATACCAGGTGAGATTCAGATACTTACACTGCTGGCATTAAAAAAAACAGCCGTATCATTTTGTGTCTTTTATATCTGCCCGGAGTTCAGCTTTAAAGTCCAATGCTGAGAATTAGACAAAATCTACCCTTACAGTGGGGCCTCTTGCAGCACAAGGGTTAAATGCTCATCACCTGTATGTCTAAGGGTTGGAGCAGGGGTCCCCAAACTAGGCCCCGCGGGCCACATCCAGCCCAATAAAAGATTACAGTGCCTTGAAAAAGTATTCATACCCCTTGAAATGTTCCACATTTTGTCATGTTACAACTAAAAACATGAATGTGTTTTATTGGAATTTTATGTGATAGACCAACACAAAGTGGCACATAATTGTGAAGTGGAAGGAAAATGATAAATGGTTTTCAATTTTTTTTACAAATAAATATGTGAAAAGTGTGGGGTACATTTGTAGAACCTCCTTTCACTGCAATTACAGCTGAAAGTCTTTTTGGGGATGTCTCTACCAGCTTTGCACATCTAGAGAGAGACATTTTTGCACATTCTTCTTTGTAAAATAGTTCAAGTTCTGTCAGATTGGATGGAGAGCGTCTGTGAACAGCAATTTTCAAGTCTTGCCACAGATTCTCAATTGGATTTAGGTCTGGACTCTGGCTGGGCCATTCTAATGCCGCGTACACACGACCGGTTTTGCCGGCGGACTAAACTTCGAAGGTTTCTCCGGCGGAACTCCGACGGAATTCCATTCAAGCCGTCTTGCCGACACACGGTCAAACCAAAGTCCGACCGTCCAGAACGCAGTGATGTACAACACGTACGGCGAGACTAGAAAAAGGAAGTTCAATAGCCAGTAGCCAATAGCTTACGTCTCGTCCTTGCTTCAGAGCATGCGTTGTTTTTGGTCCGCCGGAACAGCATACAGACGAGCGGTTTTCCCGATAGGAATTGGTTCCATCGGAAAGATTTAAAAAATGTCCTATTTCTAGGTCCATCAGAATTTTCGAAAACAAAAAAGTCTGATGAGGCACACACGATCGCAATGTCCAATGAAAAGATTCCGTCGGACTTTTCCTGCCGGAAAGTCCGACCGTGTGTACGCGGCATTACACATGAATATGCTTTGATCTAAACCATTCCATTGTAGCTCTGGCTGTATGTTTAGGGTCGTTGTCCTGCTGGAAAGTGAACCTCCACCCCAGTCTCAAATCTTTTACAGGTTTTCTTCTAAGATTGCCTTGTATTTGGCTCCATCCATCTTCACATCAACTCTGACCAGCTTCCCTGTTCCTGCTGAAGAAAAGCATCCCCACAACATGATGCTGCCACCACCATGTTTCACGGTCGGGATGGTGTGTTCAGGGTGATGTGCAGTGTTAGTTTTTCACCACACGTAGTGTTTTGTTTTTAGGCCAAAAATTTCGGTCTCATCTGACCAGAGCACCTTCTTCCACATGTTTGCTGTGTCCCCCACATGGCTTCTCACAAACTGCAAACGGGACTTCTTATGGCTTTCTTTCAACAATGTCTTTCTTCTTGCCCCTTTTCCATAAAGGTCAGATTTGTGGAGAGCACAACTAATAGTTGTCCTGTGGACAGATTCTCCCACCTGAGCTGTGGATCTCTGCAGCTCCTCCAGAGTTACCATGGGCCTCTTTGCTACTTCTCTGATGAATGTTCTCCTTGCCCGGCCTGTCAGTTTAGGTGGACGGCCATGTCTTGGTAGGTTTGCAGTTGTGCCATACACTTTCCATTTTCGGATGATGGATTGAACAGTGCTCTGTGAGATGTTCAAAGCTTGGGATATTTTTTTCTATAACCTAACCCTGCTTTATACTTCTCCACAACTTTATCCCTGACCTGTCTGGGGTGTTCCTTGGCCTTCATGGTGCTGTTCACTAAGGTTCTCTAACAAACCTCTGAGGAATACTTCAGGGCACTGTATGCTTGTTAATAGCCTTTGTTTAATTCACTAGTGCAGACTATTCAGTCTCTGCCGAAAGAGGGGCGGGGCCACGTCCCTCATCTGATTCACCCACCTGTCTTTGTAATCTGATCTCTCTGGCTTTTTGTGTCCATTAATGCCGGCAGAAAGCTGTTGCTTTTTTTTGGAGCTTATTATCTACTGGCTGGAACTAATAAAGATGAAGTACTCACATATAATATTTCTTGTTTTTACTTGAGTAATCAAGTAGATTAAATATAGTTTTTTGACGTGCAACCCCAAAGCCCCAACGCACATGGCTTTCTCTGCAGCCTCATCTGTACGGGGCAGTGAATGAATGGGAGGAGCTCCGTGTTGAGCGGCTTCCTGTTCATTCACAAACTGAAGCATAGTAAACACAGTTTACTATGCTTTAGTTATGAACGAACACAGTGAGTGAGCGTGTTCACTGTGTTCATTTAGAAAAGGAAGGTGCTGGTAAATTACGTATTTACCAGCCTCTTCCCTCGCTCTCCATCCTGAAACATCCCCCGCAGCAACTGGGAGAAGAGGAGGGAAGCCAGCAGCACTGCAGGGTGGGGGGGGGGGCAACACGGAGTAAGCCCGGGCAGTTCAGGGAATCGGCACTACCCGTAGCGAGTAGGGTGTGATGCTGCTGATCTCCTCCAGCCCTTTTCAAACACTTCTTCTCTACCTGTACTTTACCTATAACAGGAAGGGCCTGATCATGGACCGTCATGCCCACCATGACGGTCCATGATCAGGCCCTTCCTGTTATAGGTAAAGCTTAACCACTTCAAGTCCGCCCACAGTACATTTACGCCATTACTTTGACGTTAAACACCCTTGTTATAGCAGCAGCTAGCTGTCATAACCCTGGTATTTTTTTTTTTTTTGCACTGCGGGCGATTCTGCGTCCTGGCGGCAGATTCACCACAAGATCAATTTTATAGGCGGTGGGTCCTTTCCGGGCTTACTGGACCTGCGTACCTCCCAACTGTCCCTGATTTGGAGCAATGTCACTCTGCCCCTCATTCCTCCTCATTTGTCCCTCATTTTGGTCTGATCTATATAGTTGTATATAAAATGCGCTATTTATCTTTCAAAAAGTGTTTCCCAGTGCTAAACCTTTCATCTGATTTCTAAATTGCTGCATTTGTACATTTTAAAAGCCAATATAAAGGAACAGTAGTGGTAAAAAAAAAAAAAAACCCTTGTGGATTTAATTAACTTTTTTTTGGGTTAATTCTCCTTTAAGGGGGTGTGGCAGGGGGCGTGTCCTATGCCTACATACGTTTGACAGTAGGTGTCCCTCATTCCCATCTCAAAATGTTGGGAGGTATGGACCTGTCGGTTAGCCCGGAGCCGATCCGATGTGTCGGGTGCCTGGCCAGGAAGCCCGAGAGAGGGCAAGATAGCCCCCACTTGGCTCTATGCCCTTGGAGGAATGGAGCGACGTCCGACGTCACTTCCACCTTCCGACCTTAAAGAGATGATTTTTTTTTTTCCTCTTAAAAGGCAAAGTGATTTTTTTTTTTTTTTTCTGTTAAATGTAAACGAGGCATCTGGGGTCTTTTTGATCTTTTTCTCAATAAAGAGGACCTGTCATCCTTATTTCTATTATGCCCTGTACACACGGTCGGATTTTCCGACGGAAAATGTGCGATCGGAGTGTGTTGTCGGAAATTCCGACCGTGTGTGGGCTCCATCGGACTTTTTCCATCGGATTTTCCAACACACAAAGTTTGAGAGCAGGAGATAAAATTTTCCGACAACAAAATCCGTTGTCGGAAATTCCGATCGTGTGTACACAAATCCGACGGACAAAGTGCCACGCATGCTCAGAGACGAAATCTTTTGGCTACTGCCCCATTTATAGTCCGGACGTACGTGTTTTACGTCACCGCGTTCAGAACAATCGGATTTTCCGACAACTTTGTGTGAGCGTGTGTATGCAAGACAAGTTTGAGCCAACATCCATCGGAAAAAATCATAGGATTTTGTTGTCGGAATGTCCAATCAATGTCCGACCGTGTGTACGGGGCATTACAAGGGATGTTTACATGAAATCCTTGTAATAGGAAGAAAAGTGATAAAATAAATAATAATTAAAAAAAATTTTAAAGGGACAGTGTCAAAATAAAAAATAAACCGTAAAATAAATAAGAAAAATTTTTTTTAAAGCACCCCGATCCTCCGAGCTCACGCACAGAAGCGAACACATACGTAAGTTGCGCCCACGTGTGTAAGCGGCGTTCAAACCGCACATGTGCGGTATTGCCAGGAACGTTATTGCGAGAGCAATAATTCTAGCACTAGACCTCCTCTGTAACTCTAAACTGGTAACCTGTTAACATTTTTAAAGCATTGCCTATGGAGATTTTTAAGTACCGTAGCCACAAGCGGGCGCAATTTTAAAGCATGACATGTTGGGTATCTATTTACTCAGCGTAACATCGTCTTTCACATTATACAAAAAAAACATTTGGGCTAAATTTACTGTTATTTTTTTTTTTTTTTTTTAGTCAAAGAGTGTATTTTTAACCAATTCCGGACCGCCCACCGTTGTTATACGTTAGTACATTAACGTTGAATACCGTTGTTATGGAAGCAGATAGCTGCCATAACCCCGATATATTCTTAAATGGCGGGCGGTCTGCTTTCAGCTGTAAGTGGTTTCCGTGGCAGATTCGGCGCGAGATCACTTTTATCGGCGGCAAGAGGGGTGTCAACCCCGCTCCTGCCGCGTCCCGGTCATCTCCGCTGCTTAACGGTGCCAGCGGTAGCGGCGGAGACGTTCCAATCCTTTCCTCACTGAGGCACTGTGCCGAGTGAGGGAATGATGGCCCCAATGACGTTGGATGACGGAGATGATGTCAAACGTCACTTCTGCCCAACGGCCTTAAAGGGACATTTTTTTTTTATTGAAATAAAAAAAAGACTTTCTTTTTATTTATTTTTTAATTTTTTTATTGCATTTAAGTGTAATGGCCCATACACACGGTCGGATTTTCCGATGGAAAATGTCCGATCGGAGCGTGTTGTCGGAAATTCCGACCGTGTGTGGGCTCCATCGGACATTTTCCATCGGATTTTCCGACACACAAAGTTGGAGAGCAGGAGATAAAAAAATCCGTTGTTGGAAATTCCGATCGTGTGTACACAAATCCGACGGACAAAGTGCCACGCATGCTCAGAATAAATAAAGAGATGAAAGCTATTGGCCACTGCCCTGTTTATAGTCCCGACATACGTGTTTTACGTCACCGCGTTTAGAACGATCGGATTTTCCGACAACTTTGTGTGACCATGTGTAAGCAAGACAAGTTTGAGCCAACATCCGTCGGAAAAAATCCTAGGATTTTGTTGTCGGAATGTCCGAACAAAGTCCGACCGTGTGTACGCCCTATAAATATGAGATCTGAGGTCTTTTTAACCCCAGATCTTGCATTAAAGAGGTCCTGTCATGCTTTTTTTTCCATTACAAGGGATATTTACATTCCTTGTAATAGAAATAAAAGTGATCCAAAAAAAGTACAGTGTAAAAATAAAAAAATAAAATAAATAAGAAAAAAAAAAACATTTAAAGTGCCCCGTCCCTCCGTGCATGAGCGCAGAAGCGAACGCATATGTAAACCGTGTTCAAACCACACATGTGAGGTATCGCCGCGGTCGTTAGAGTGAAAGCAATAATTCTCGTGAGAGACCTCCTCTGTGACCCAAAACTGGTAACCTGTAGAAATTTTTAAACGTCGCCTATGGAGTTTTTTCAGGGTCAAAGTTTGTCGCCATTCCACGAATGGGCGCAATTTTGAAGCATGACATGCAGGGTATCAATGTACTCGATGTAAAATTGGGCTAAATTTACTGTTTTCTTCTTTTTTAATTTAAAAAAAGTGTATTTTTTCACAAAAAAATTGCGTTTGTAAGACCTCTGCACAAATATGGTGTGACATAAAGTATTGCAACGACCGCCATTTTATTCTCTAGGGTGTCTGAAAAAATATATATATAATGTTCGGGGGTTAATTTTCTAGCAAAAAAAAAAAAATTATTTTAACTTGTAAACAAAGAGTTTGAAAAATAGGCCCGGTTCTTAAGTGGCTAAAAAAAAATGCATTTGTAAGACCGCTGAACTAATATGGTGTGGCTTCAAAGCATGACATGTTAGGTATCTATTTACTCTGCATAACATCTTCTTTCGCATTATACAAAAAAAATTGGGCTAACTTTACTGTTTATTTTTTTTTTAATTCATGAAAGTGTCTTTTTTTTGTGTTAAATACATGCATACTAAGTAATGGATTAGTGGCTGACTATCAGATGACACAATGATATAAATCCTGGTGCCTGTGCTGGGTTCACAAATATCTGCTGCTGCCTCTCACTTTGTGACATACAACAAAGTTACAGCCACTGTTCACTGTTCGCCTTGAGGCGATTCAGTTCACAATTGTTAGCGCTATACAAGTCATTCATTCATTCACACCAGAGCGACTTGTATAATGCGATTTAATTGGTCACACCCTACTGTCGGCAATAGCACTGTTCAAATAGAAGCGGTGCCGACTTTGTGGTGCTGCATGGATTTGAAAAAAGTAGTTCCTGCGCTACTTTTGGCGATTTCGGGTGTGACTTGCATAGAAGTCACTGTGAAATCGTGCGATTTCAGATGAAGTCACACGATTTCAAAGCCGCATTCAATGTGAATGAGTGCACAATGTACAGTCTGATCCAGTGGCGGCTTGTGCTCAAAAATTTTTTTTTGGGGGGGCAAACAAACTGAAAAAATCAGAAAAAAATCCCATCAATTGCAGCCTCACTGTACCATCAATCGCAGCCACTGTGCCCATCAATTGCCGCCACTGTGCCATCAAACGCAGCAGCCACTGTGCCCATGAATTGCTCCCACTGTGCCCATGAATTGCCGCCACTGTGCCCATGAATTGCCGCCACTGTGCCCATCAATTGCCGCCACTGTGCCCATCAATTGCTCCCACTGTGCCCATCAATTGCCGCCACTGTGCCCATCAATTGTTACCACTGTGCCCATCAATTGCCACCACTGTGCCCATCAATTGCTCCCACTGTGCCCCATCAAACGCAGCCACTGTGCTATATCAAATGCTGCCAGTGTGCCCCCCGCCGGCCCGCCGCCTGCACTTACCTGTCTCATTGGGACAGCTCCTCGAAGTCTTCTCCTGTCCTCTCTTCCCGTCCTCTGCTATGATTGGCGTCCAATCACAGCGCCAGTCGTTTCAGCCAATCAGGTGACGGGTAACAGATCCAAGCACCTGATTGGCAGAGAGGTGGTTTAGTGTTAGGAAAGCGAATATTTATTTGCTTTTCTAACACAGTTGAGTGACCTGCGAGTGCCCAGCATGGCGCTCCCTGTTTACCTTTTTTGACGCCTACTAGAGCCTATGGCTCTAATCAGGTGCTTCAAAAACAA